>NC_031771.1:31704087-31798328 GCF_001522545.3 Parus major
GGGGCGGCGCGGCCCGGGGGGCTCAGCCAGACAAAGAACAGTCCCGGCAACCAAATAAGGAAGTTGGAGCTGGAGGATTTCAGAATAGGAGCAGAGGGGGAGATGCCAGGGAAGCCGGGGAAGCAGTATGTGTGCAGGGATCTGCTCTCCGTTGTTACCAGCGGAGTGGTGAATGCAGGGGATCGAGGCTGGCGGACTTTTCCATATCCTTCTGTGATCTTCAGCCAGCAAAGTTAAGAACTCGAGCTGTGTTTGTCATATTTTCTCATGTTTCTGAAAGCTCTCTACAGATTTTTGTTTAGAAAGGAGGGGTCTTTGGCAGCCCCGTTGGTTAGCAGACTGAAGATAAATGAGTCATCCTTTGCCAGGGGGAAAGAAGAGTCTCATTGCAGATAACTTGAAGCATTACAAAAACATATTAAAAGTTTCTCTCTACTATAGTGTTCTAATGAAAACTTAGAAATTAATCTAGGAAGGGTACACAGGCACCCCTGAGAGTCAAGGTGTCTTTGCAGTTAAGAACAGTAGTAAAAAAAGAGAGAAAATAAAGAAGGTACTAGAAAACCCTTAAAACTGTCCTGACAATTCAGGCGGAAAAGCATTTCATAACAGCATAAAATATGGAAAAATGTTATGGGATTTCAGAAATGCAAGTTAGGTACTGGTTTAAACATAGGTGTAAAATTCATGCCCTGTGATCCAATGTCTTGGGACATTGTTCTACCTACTTGCATGGCTGAAGTTAAATGGTCTTATTCCTGGTGGAAAAACACATGGGACACCATTGACTTTTTCACTTCAGACCTACTTAAAGCAGGAAGAATCCACATAACAAATATTCAGGAGGCAGAGCTATAATCTCTGCTGAGTGTGTGAAACCTAGAACAGAGAAAACTAAATAGCTGTGGGCACAAACTTCAGTAGCGTTTAACATACTGGCCTGGTTTGCTCTGGTTTCAAAATGTTAGCAACAGAGTGTGTCCTAAAGTCACAGCCTTTATAGCAAACAATTACATGCACAGTGAGTTTGACATCCCGATGAAAGGAAGTAAGTTATGCCTTGATCTTGAAATTGTGACAAGATCAGCTCATAAACAGCTACTGAAAAACATTTTAAATACAGTAGCGAAGCCTGGCTCAGAAGAAACAGCTTCTTTATCTTTCTTGACAGGCCTCACAATTACAGCAGCTATAAGTTACTGAAGTGTAGCTAATTGAAAGATACAACACACTCACAATTGCTGTTTCGGAGCTATTAAAGAAGGGAACGTAGTGTTGAGATTTGAGCTCAGAGCTGGGAAGGACTTAGAGGTGACATTAAAATTGCTGTAATCATCTACAACTTTTTATAAGCCTTCTAACAATTTTAGCATCTGAAGTACAGGTAGACCTGTCATAAATCCATGGCAGTGCTTGTAAAAGTGTGTTTCAGTATCACAGCTGAAAAGTGTTATGTCAGCTTTACAATGAAATAAAATCTGAGCAGTGAATGGGTTTTTTTTCTAGGTTATACTTTGTTGCATTTAATTTCCAAAGCTCTCACACATTGCTGCATCAGTAGTTCCGCAGGCCAGGAAATCTCATGGATTACTCATGGATAAAACAGAGCAATCATGTGGGTACTGAAGTATCTAGGAACTTTAAGGGAGTCATTGGGATACGTGACTTCTCCATATGTTTGTCGTTCAACCATCACTGTTACAGTTCCTTATTAGAAAGTGCCTACAAAGTAGACCCATAGTTTTTCCTGTGCTGTCATACAGGTTGCATAATAAGTCAAATCAACATAACTTATTTTTTTACACTGAGGGTCTTTGCTATTTTAGTCTGAAAGGTGAAATAATGCTATAACAAAGAAGACTTAAGTGTGAGTCACTTGGTCACCATGTATGTACACACACATGCAAGTATACTTGTATTTCCACAAAAATGGTAACTGCTGCCTTATGAAAATTGTCTCAGCAATAGAAACTTCTGACTTTTGTTTTTCTCTTGGTACTATTAGAAGTTTGGACAGAATTCTTTTGTTGTCCTTGTTGTTGTAATTCATGTTTTCCTAGCTCAGAGACTGCAGTATGATTTGCTATCAAGTGTTGGCCCTAACTGTGTTTTGCTTTTTGTAAAACATTTAACTTTAATGGTATGTATTTGCAGAATTGAAAGTGATGGGAAATGTTTGCCTAAATATTCTTTCTTGCAACAAACGTGATCTTTTTTCACATGTTTATGATATCAAATCACACCAGGGCACGTGAACAACAAAAGCCACAGACAGGTTAGTACTTCTAGTTCAGACATTTTGAATTTCACCAAACAGAAATAGTACCAGACAAAGCAATGTACAGTAACTACCTCAGTGTTTGCTAACACCAGCCAAGTTAGGTAGTACAGGATACTTGAAATAGTGCTAAATGCTTTGGACTGGCACATGTTTGGTAAGTACCATTTCAGAGGTATAGCCAGTCACTTTTGGTTTTGTGAAATCCTAATTTGGGATTATGGCCTTCTAAAGAAATCTCAAACTCTCACTCACTCCAAGATGATCAGTGTCCTCTTCTGGCTTAGGAATCCACATTCAAAGCTGTGCAGAAGAGCTTTGACATTTTTGTCAAGTACAGTATGGGAGGTGATGTAGTTTTATGGAGATACTATTTTTGTTTGAAATAAAAAAATTAAAATCTGCAATGGTTGGCATGCCAAAGCTTATTTTGCACAGCTAGTGTAAATGAGATGCATTTCCCTTATGCAGGAAAAACAGGGAGATTGCTGAACTGGCCTCCATAGATCATTGAATTCAGTAAGCTGTGTATAAATCAGTTTGGAGGCCTGTAAACTGTTTCAGTTACCTCTTTTGATTTTCTTTTCTTTTGTCAAAACATCTTTTTTTGACTTAAAAAATTTGAGAGTTCTGGTCTTAAGTAGTGTGACCAGAATTACACACTCCAGTATAGCTTTAAATGTCTCAGTTAAGTCAGAAGCTGCAATGCTAAATTTTTGCATATCATAATGAGGAAAAATCAAGGAGCCAAAGGTAAGAAAGGAAACTAAAGTGTGTAGTTTTTTGTATTACAGTAGCACCTGGAAAACAGCTGTTGTGAATCAAAATATAGGTACACTATTAAAATACACTTCCTTCACTGAAGATACATCACAGGCAAAAAGATTGTAGTTAAATGCTACAAATTATTCTGTAATAGTTTAAGAATTTGACAGACTCTCTCATGAAGTCTATTAAGTCATTTTCATTTCTTTTCACTCATTGCTGAGGATTTAGTGTAAGGTTTTCTCTCTGCATTTTCAGCTTTTCTTTCCTGAAGGCATACTTTTTAGTTTTTGTGCTTCAAACAATACTAATTTCATTTTATTTACAGGATGATTTGAAAAGTAAACCTTAATTTTGTGAAGCTTCTTAATGCTAGCAGGAAAACTTCAGGCAGTTTGGTGTTTGCCTGCTTTACTAGTGACATCTACATTATCTTCCCTAGTCCACAGAAATCAGTTGTTGGGCTCCTTTACTGCATTTTTCCAAAAGCTGTTTGTTATCATTATAATTATGTTTTGATTACTTCTATTAAATATTAGGACTTAATTGGAGTTGTAGGCAATTGTCTTTTTGGGTGTAAATTATTTTCCCTCATTTTGGTTTGCCAGTCATGCTGTAGATAGAGTTGGAAACTCCTTAAACCAAAACCAAATGTTCCTGGGACTGGAATTACAGGCAAAGTTGTTTACAAGAAAGAATCACAGATCATATTAAGTTAAGCATATGGTTTTACTTCTTTTCTCTTTGGATCTTTATCTTGCAATGTGCCTTATGCTTGTCGCCCAGTAAGCTGAGCTTCATTTTCACTTTCCATGCCCAAATATGCTGTGGATTCAGAGAAAAGCAAGTGTCTTGAACTAAGCTGATGTGCACAAGCTGTCTCTGCTTTCGTCTTCCATCCCCATGAACCTAACATATGCATACACACACAGAAGTAAAATTCTTATGTGCAAAAATTTTAAGAGCTGTGGTGGAAGAAATGTTGGAGAACTTCTTAATGCACGTCTTTGATGCAATATTATCTCAATCTGTTACAATCAAATACAAAGGAGAAGGTGCAGTTAAGAGATGTGAAGTCCAGATACTGTTTTTCTATCACTGACTTTTCCCACTGAACATCAGTCTGCTCTTGTTGTGTGTGTTACATTATCTGCACCTGTTACAGGCCGGAACAGGACTGTGTTCCGCTTTTTAGCTAAAATAGTGTTCTTGACAAGCATACCTATGAAAAATCATAGAGAGACCTGATTAGCTATGAGTGATACTCCTTTTATCATTGTCCTATCTTAATACTATGTGTATAAGCTGCCATGCTTCTTCCCTAGAGTCATGTACCAGAATTGGAAACAGGGTGCTAGTGCAGTGCCAGCCTTCCCACTGCTGGGTTCTGACATGCCACTCTGTTCTAGCAGTGGGGAGATGTTTCATTTTCCCCAGCCTTTTTCCTAATTGGCAGCATTTCTCTGTACTTCCTGTTATATTCTAGAGTGTCTGAATGATGTGGAATGAGTTCTGAGTCCTAAAGAGGGCTTAATGGTGAAAAGCTATGCAAGGGGGTTGAGTAAGCAGACAAATTTTCAGTGCTTCCTTGTTCTGCATTGTCCACTGTGGAATGAAATTTTTCAAGTAGAGGTCTTGCTCATCTTGGTGGTTTGGTGCCATTTGGGAGAAAATAGTTATGGAGAAGTTCTTGTAAACAAAACAGATTTCCAGGCATCCAGAGCTGAACTGTAATACACACTGATTGGAAACTGGAGCTCAGAGAGGAGAGAGGATCACTTTTGCTTTCATCTGCCCTAAAATCTTTAAACCGCTGTCCAGGATGTTGAATAGAGAGATAAAAGGCAGCATCTTCATACACTTACTTGCTGCTCATCAGGTAGAAAATGCAAGTGATACCACTGATCATCTCCATGGAATTGAGAATAGTGGTTTTATTGATGTATCTTCTGAGATTATCTATCTTGTTTTAAGCAGATGTTTACGTAGATGTTACTAGCGATTAGTTGTGTTCTGTGATTGCTTATAAAACTGATGTTGGCATGTAACCTGTAAGAAAGCACTGGATCCGGACCAAGTGGCTTATAGTAGGAGGGATACAAACCAACAACAGAAATCTGACACTCTGTCTCCTTGTGGAAAAAAAAAACCCAAACAAAAAAAACCCCAAAAAAACCCAAAAAACCCAAAAAAAAACACGAGGGGAAAAAAAAAGGAATTATCTACTTCAAATTAACGCCTTAGTGGATTATGTAGTAGTAATTAATGTATTTAGAGTAAGTGACACTCAGGAAGGTTTTGCATAATTAGGGCACAAAACAACTAGATTTTCATACATATAGTAATTTTTTTCTGATCACTGGTGCTATTCTTTGGCAGGTGAAGAAGGCACAGGAGACTATTTGTAAAACAGATGACTACAGTGCAATAACATGACACTTCTTTCCTGAAAAAAATTCTGGACACTTGGGGTCTTGGAAGTCATGAGTAGTGGCATAGGTGTTATTTTAAAAGAGCTAGGAGGTATTAAAGGGCTTAAAACAACTTGAGGTATCGCTTCTGCAGTATTACATTAAACGTGTAGCCATCCCACCCGCTCTGTCACGCAGACAAAAAAATTATGTGGCAATGGTGGAAACTTTTGCCTCGCAGAAGAGCTGATGTAAATTCTCGTAGCAACACTTTTGTGCAGCCGTATGGCAATATGGAAGAGCCTGGGACATTTCTCTAGGCTGTTGCAGCGCCTTCTCAGGTTTTTCTGCTGGCTATGGATGTTCTTGGAGGGGAAAAAAAGCGAACTTCCAGCCTGGGACCCGAGCACTTTTTGGCAAAAAGTGTACTACAGAGCCACAGTTGTTGCAGCTCTGAGGGAGAGTTACTTTAGGACTTAGGCTGCGGCAGCGGAGAGAAACATCCCGATGGCGACTCTCCGCGGGAAGCCCACGTCTCCCTGCCGTTCCCGGCAGCCTGGTAACGCCTCCCGCTCGATCGGGGCGCCCGGGGCGGCCGCGGGACTCTTAACGTGAAGCTGCCGGAGTGGGACGCGCCGGCGGCGGCTCCTCAGTGAGTCACGGCGCGGAGCTGCGCCCCGGGCCCGCCCTATATAGCCACGGGTACCTGCGGGCGCCGCTCCGCTCCGCGTCCCGGGAAACCTGCGCTCGGGAATGTGAGAGCGGCCCGCTCCGCCGTGCCGAGGTAAGATGGCAGGGCGCTTGCAGGAGTTCGCAGTGACGTGTCTTCTTCAGATAAGGTGAACGCACGGCAGAAGTGGTGAGGGGAGGCGAAAGGTCAGGGCACATGAAATCACGCTGTAATCGGACCGGGCTGACGGCCTTTCTTTCTGTTATTTCTACTTTTGATCTACTCTTTCATGCTCTTTTAGTTTGCCTCATCGTCTGTAGTCGCATTCCAGTTTGGCTGGTGCACTTTATTTGCCGACCCCGGCCGTCCCCTTGGTGTTTCCAAACGCAGAAAGGATGCTTTTGTGGCGGCAGCGACTGTGCATCTCTGTAGCCCAAAATCGGTCCTTAACAAATATGATAGGGCGGTAAACTATGAACGCCTTCCCAGCCTCCTTTGTACGGGACTTCTGTAGGAGCCCAGTGATAGTTCTGGATAAGAGAGTTGGTAATGGGCAGGAGACTTGATCTTTTAGAAGATTTACTGCGACTTCTTACCAAAATTAAATTAAACATTGGAGTTTTGGGTTGTCCTGTGGAATTCATGTCTATAAGGAAGACATATTTGGTGATCTAGCACTTGATGTATTCTTGCAGCTTAATTTTTTGTCTAATGTTTATCTCTGGGTGTTGAAAGGAATTTTGTGTTACTTAGTAACTTTGTAACTTATAATAGTAACAGTTTTGGAGGTTTTTTTCCCTTCTTTTCCAAGTCTGCAGCACACATCAGGCATTTGTTTAAATTTTAGTAGTGAAGACAAATAAAAAAAGGAGAAAGAGGAAAAAAAAAAAAAAAAAGAAACTTTCCTGGCAGTAGGCACATAATTAGAAAGAAGGCTGGGAAAAGTAAGACTGGCCTTTTTTATAATGATGTGTTTACAGAAACTTGGAAAGCAGAGATATGCATTGGCTATCAAAGAGAAACCAACGTCTGCTATTGGAACATTTGGGTCAGCTTTATATTAAGGAATATGGCACTGCAGAGCACACATCTAAAAATAGGAGTGGACACAGTCAATGTTTCATTAGGCTTTGAGGTCAAGAAACTGTTTTTCCATGGTATTCTGTGGCTGTATTGAACTGAAACCATGATTCCTGTTAACAAACCTTATATTTCTGAAATTAACTTCATAACTTCATTATTTTCTTATATTTCTGAAATTAACTTCATAAGATGTATTACATACTGTGCAGAAAGTTTTATCTTCCCTCATAGGTTTGTGTGCACAGAGATACACTGGATTTCTGGGGTGGGAAAAGTTATGATGATGTTCTTTAAGAAAGCCCAGCAGTTTTCCAGACATTCAGAGCTGGCCTGTGATTCATAATGCATACCAGACATAAAAGGATTAAGATATGGAACTGATAAAAGAGGATGGAAAAAAAAAACAGAAAGAGTTAAATGGTTATGTCCATTGATTGTATCTAAACCACTTCACTACGAAAATGGGACAAATACTTTTGAGAACAAGATGCTGAGAGATTGTGTTGCATCCTGTTTTTAGTTGGGGAACAAAATCCAAAAGAACTGTCTGTGAAATGATGTTATGGTACTAATCTTCTTGGCCAGAAGGAGAAACCCTGTGGGAAAAGGTGGGATCAGAGGGATAAGTGTTTGAATAAAAGAAACTGGAAATATGGGGTAGGAGATATACAGATGATCCTGCAATGTTTGAAACACATAGGAATATGCAGGTAGGATATTGTTGGAATTAGGAGTGTCTCATTTGGATAAAACAAATCCTCATCTTTGAGATAGTGGAAATCTGATAGTGGATGTCATCTTTGAGATGAGGTTTCTTTCATCTTTGAGATAGTGGAAATCTGATAATCACAAAGTCAGAATTTACCAGGTTATCACACACTGCAATCTGACGTAGCAGTTTTCCTAAAATTGAAAAGGTGGATATGTGGTAAAGGTTTGTTAGCAGCTGGCGGATATATGTCACATAACTTTTCTTGTAGCTGAGTCAAGGACATTTTTTTCAGTAAAAAACTGTCCTAAAAATTTGAAGTGTGTTTTAACTAACAATTAAAAAACATTAATGTAAGATAAATGTTTTAATGCTGTTATACTTACTGAAATCCTATAAAATTCTCTATCATTTTCGAAATGTTAAGTTTCTTCTTTTCTTTTTGTTTTTTTTTACTGGCAAAGCTCATCTTGCTGGACATTCATGCACCAATTACTGTGGGCCTATTGACTAACCCAAGTCTACTGTTTTCTCTTTGCATACTGTAATGATTGCAACATATAAAACTTTGCACTGCAGAATTTTTTTGAGCTTATATGATCATTGTGGAGGGCATGATAGTCTAACTGCTCCACAAACAGGAGCGTGATTGCAGTTTTGTCATCCACTTAGTGGTCTGTGTGACTGCAGCAGCCATTTCTAATAGCTATGTTAGAAAAGCATGCCTCGTTTTTTGTAAGAACACAGTGGTAAATCTGATGAGTAATGTTTAGCTGTTGGGCTTTAAGCACTGGAAGACCAAGGGAGCAGTCTGCCTGGAATTGACCTGTGGGATGCTATGCTGGTCAGCCTACTTACATGGAGAATTTCTTCTATCTATCTTTCTTTCTTTCTTTCTTCTACAGAATTTCTTTCCATTACTCTTTTTCAAAATAATCCATGAGAGACTTACCTTATTGAACTTATGTGGTTCTCAGCTGGGCAGAGTAAACAGATTTTACTTGTAAAATCATGTAGTTGATGGAAAATACTGTATTCCTCAAACAGCAACCTAATTTCTCATCCAATTCTACTTAAATTAGCTGCTTTGCAATTTTACTCATGCCAACATTCATGTGGATCCATGTGCCTGGGAGCAGAGCAGGCTGTCAGTGAGTGTGATGTCATGTATGTAGGTTTTTTCTCTGTGTATAGCACCATTTTCTGTAGATTATGAATACTTGTTCACACTACACCTGAAACAGATGAAGATAAAGACCTTTGGGTTTAAAAATCTGAGTTTCTAATCTGAAAATGTGTAGATAAGTGCATGGAGTGTAGTGCAAAGAAACTGTCTGAAAGGTGAAGATAGCATATGCAACATTACTTGCATAATTTCAATATAAAATGTTTTATGTTATTGCTATATGTTTTTTCATTTGCTGTTTACTGCTCAAGAAAGGAGTCTTCAAGTATGTGGGGGTCATACTGGACCTTTACTGATCTGCAAAGGGTTGGTGACCCTAAGGTTTTGTTTTCCCAGTAAAAATTTCAGGATGATGTAGAACATATAAATTGACTGATAGTCCCAGATACATTCTTGAGAACATAATAATTGACTGGAAACATTCCTGCTTTCTTAACAGATAGCATTTCACTGCTAGATTAAGTAATATAGTTCCCTTTGGAGTGTAATGCCTACTCACTTAGTAATAGATGCATTTGGAAGAATAAGGAAGAATATGTATGGAGTAATTACTAACCAAATTTTAGTATGCCTAGAAGACTAATTTTAACCTCTTACCTGCAGAAGGTGAAGAGTCTTGTGACCACAAGTGTCTGAACTTTTTTGAGCATTATAGATTATTTAACATCTTTGTATTCATATAATTAAAAATATAATTATCACAATTAAAAATATAATTAAAATTATAATTCTTCATGGAAGAAGAACCAGTTATTAAGGCAGTTCTTTTTACATGCATAGTCCACTTTCTGGATTAGCACATGAATAGAAAATTTAGGAAATACTTTTCCTCCATATTTTTGTCTAGACCCTTACATGGTCTTTTTCCCACCTGCTCGAGACATTCTAACCTTTGCCAAGGCAGGAAGTTTGTATTTCCTTTATTGAAGCAGAAAGTGATTGTAATTAGTGTATTGTGTATGGCACTCCTCAGCACTTCCCCCTTCCACAAAGGCAAGGAATTTTAAGATAAACAGCACTTATTTTTATATCAATAAATAAATATAGTGGGCTCTGTTTCTTGCTGGGCTTTTTCTACCTTGTGCACCTGTGTGAGGTGAGCCAAGAAGCAACTGAATCTGCTTTCCCTAGATTTCATAGTGTGTATATCTCTCCAGTGATAATTTGAGTAAGAAATCTTTGATTAACTTAGGTTATCTTAAACCATTGTTTGTAGCAGTTACTCAGAATTCTTTCCAGTCCTACCCAGGACATTCTTCTGAGCCTGGGAAACTGTATTCATTCACATCAACAAAATATGTTCCTGTTGAAATTTCTCTTTAAAATGGGCTTCACATTTTGTTTGTTACCAATATCAGAAGATGGTCTACACTATATATGGTAGAATATTACACAGGATAAGAAAAAACAATTTTTCTAATTTTTTTCTTTGAAAAACCAATCTTATATCACACTTCGCTGTAGTGTCTTTCAAGCAGAAAGCAGTAATGTGGGGTTGAGTTCCTTCCTCAGTCTTAATAATATGGAAGAGTTACTTGGTTGAAGGGTTGAGTCTATGCATCAGGAGCTTCTATACTGCATTGCCAAAGTGCCCAAGTTCTGGTAAATGTTCATAAGATGGCACATATCTTATTTGTTCTTTTGGGATTGTGTAAAGATTTTTTAGAAAAAGACAATTATTTGCAGACATGATGTGTCAGCCAGCAGAAATGTACAGGAAAAGATTTTTTTAGTTTTCATTGGCAAATGGTTACGTTTTTTTTTCCAGGCTTAAATGTAAAAATAGATTAGCACACAAAAAAACTGTTTTAGTGAAGTTAACGTTTATACCAACCATATTACCCCACTGAATTCACAGTAAAGACTGATACTTGTTTTGTATGCTACTGTACGCATTATGACAACACCAAACCTGAGGTGTGCATGTAAATAATGCAAAAACACAGGGTATTAAATTTACAACATTCATATTTAGCTTTTACAATCTCAAGTGGATTTGTTTCAATCTTAGCATTTACAAAAATTCTGTTTGTTCTAAAACATAAGGCCAAGAAGGCTGATGACTCCGGGCCTGTATCAGCAATAGTATGGCAATAGGACCAGGACTGTGACTGTCCCCCTGTACTCTGCACTGCTGAGGCCACACCTTGAGTATTGCATTCAGGGGCCTCTCACATTAAAAATGACATTTGATGCTGCAGCATGTCCAGAGCAGGGCAACAAGGCTCATGAAAGGACTAGAGAACATGAGGATTGGCTGAGGGAGCTGGGGATGTTTAGCATGGAGAAGAAGAGGCTCAGGGGGACCTCATTACTCTCTACAAGTGCCAGAAATGAGGTCTCTTCTACTATACCTGCAGTAAGGGATCAGAGGCAATGGCCTCAAGCTGAGAAGGGTGAGATTCTGATTAGATATTGGGGGAAAAAAAAATTATGTGGTTTAGAAGTTACAGTAGTCATTCTGGGTTGATGGTTGGGGCTGATGATCTTAGAGGTCTTTTCCAAAATACTGAATTGTGATAAAGATTCAGTCTGCTGGATTTAGTTTTTAAATTGCAAATTAAAATGAATTCCTCTCCAATGATGAAAAGAGATGTGTATCAGAAAGGAAGAAATGCATGCAGGCAGTATCTGGTAGATTGGACAAACTTCATTAGGAGGTACTGCCTGGGCTCTAGTGAATAGAAAAAAAGAATGGAATATTTAGATTTTTTTGTACTTCTTCTGCTACAGATTCATTTAAAAAATATGACCCCATTTCTCCAGCCACACTGAATACAGAAATCTGGTTTAAATCAAGACCCACATGTGTTATAGCAACTTTTCTCAGGAGAGCAAACCTGCTGGGTTTAGGCCAAGCTTTCAGCTGAGCTTGCTCCGACCCAGTTTTGCACCTTACTCACAACTTAGAAAACTTATCCTTAAAATAGCATAATTCTTTTTCTGTAGCTGGATTTTGAAGTATTTTTAAATTTTTACTCTATGGCTGAATTCATTCTTCTGAATAGGTTGAATCACAGTATGAAAGGATTCATTAGAAACAGAACTGTTTATTTCAGTTCTAAGTGCCATGTGTGTATGTATATCCAGATGTGTGTAAAATCTTTCTAACTTCGAAAAACAAATTATGCAAATTTTTTTTATGAGAGAAGATAATGCAAGTCTGTTTCTAGTGCAAGTCTGTTGTCCTTACACAACATAAAATCTCTATCTGACTTATGAGGGTGCTTTGTTTAAAGCAGCTATTAAAGCGAAAAACTATTTTAATAGCAAACTTTGGCCAGCAAGGAGATTCACCAAGGCAACGTAGAAAGTTTTGCACAAATGAAAGTTGAATTTCCTTGCTCAGAAACCCAGTGGTGCTGTATTTCTGTTAGCCCACCTCGCTCTACTTACTTTGGCTCTGAAATACAAAGCCTTGCTTTACAGTGTTTGAAGGTTTCAGGAGGGCAACCTAATTTATGGTTATTTTTGTTTTGACCCAAGATCTAGTAAAATTTTTAAGTACAAGTGAAGCTTTGAAAATCCCAGGGGTGATCATAAGATTTTGTGGATGGGGCATTTTCATGCAGTCTGTGTGTGATTTGTGTTTTGTGTTAAAACTTCCAGAGAATTTAATGAAGGCATGAGGTACTTGGTATTATGTTACTGATGGTGAGTCTGTTGCAAAATGCCATTTATTTCTGCGCAAATCTGAGGTGCCTAAAACCATAATTACATAAAGAGTATTTAAAGGGAATATTGATGTCCACACCTTCAGACGTGTACATCAACAACTGTCATTCAGAAAAGACATTTTCATGAAAAGACTGTCTGGGTTCCGAAGGGTTCACCTGTATTTCTCAACTGACAGGCTACCAGACTATTTTTCTCTATAAACTGTAGATTATTTTCCTTTCCACAATACATCTCTTCCTCATCTGACATGACCAGTTTCTACTTCTTTTCTGTTTCAAACACTACCTGAGAATTTTCATATATCCATGGCAATTCTCACGTGCATGAGTTTGATGTCCTGCTGAATAATGCTTATTTTTTCACATATAACATATGTAGGCAATTTTTTCAGGCAGTAGATTGCTATACTGCTTGGCTGTCCTCTAGGAGAAAGTCTTGGTTTCCTATAAAACTTTATAGTTTTCCTGTCTTTTTCAAAATCTGAAGATCTCTATGTGATGTAAAAAAGGGAGACACCTCTTTTGTCAGTGTCTGTTGGCATATGAAATACATAAGGTGAGACTGTGGAAATTCACACTATATTCCAAGTACATTGTGTTGTCTTATGAGTCTCTAGCATGTTACTTGTGGTTTCCATTCCTTTATCTTTAGTGACTTTTGGAGTTTCTGCTATAGATTTTACAGTTATTAACTGTTTAATAAGTGGTTCATCAGGAATTTCTGGAAAATGATTGCTTCTGTTTTCTGCTTTGTATTAAAATACTTAAGCCTTTTATTTATTTTGGGGGGGGGGTTTGGTGTTTTTTTTTCATTTGTTTGTTTTTTGAAAGAGAAAAAGGTATCAGTTGTATTTCAGAAACACTTATGTTTTGACACTCCTTTCATGGATATGCAAGTGAATTAGATGACTGCTGCATGCACATTTTCCACATAGATGGAGAGAAAAAAGGAGTGTCTGTTAAGATAAAATCAAAATGATATGTCAACATTTTCTAAAACAAAGGATGAACTTTCAGCTATTGACTCTGAGGTTACATCTACAGTTGTCTGTAGCCCATAAACAGCAGCAAATTTAAGTGTTTCTGTGATTTCAGAAATAAAAATCATACACTGATTCGAAAACTAGGTTCCCACATCTCCCATCCTTTTAAAAGTTAACAATCATGTTGATGGAAAGATATGAAGAGACAATTAATATAAATAATGACATTTGTCTGAATCACATGAAATACCCAGGAAAAGGAGCAGAAGGCCCAGAATCAGGATCTCTGCCAGGTTTCCCTCACTATCCTCTGTTACATGGCTGCCATCAGCAACCAGCTGCAAGCAACACATCAGCCTTCTCTGCAGCCCTGGCTGGAACATATTGCACCAATCTAGGCTTGATGTCAAAGGCATGTCATGTGGCATGTGGACTGGCGCGTGGTGGAACCATTCCTGGGATGGTGAAGCTTAGCACTGACCACATGCATCGCATGTAGCCCAAAATCAAGGACTTGGTTTCAACTCAGAGGAATCTTTTAAGGAGGAAAGCAGTGCTTTTTGGAGCAGGAGCTGATATCTTAAAGGAGCAGGGGTTTGTGATTGTCTAAGCTGCAGCATATCTAGCTTACTTCAACAAATGATCCCAGAGATTCTGCAGGATCACAGAAGTATTAAGAAATGTAGACCCCAGAAATACACATAGAAGTTGTGGAAGTTTGATACAGGCTACATTTATAAATGAGGGTATTAACATGTGAGCACAAATGTTGTGAGTTAGTTTTGGATTCTTTGATATCCAGGTCTTGAGATGAAGCAAGCGATTTTTGCTCTTCTTTAACAGATCTGATTAGTATCTGTGGGCATGGCTCTGTGTGGTGAAATGTTTGGTTCACAAAAAAGTATTGAAATCTTTAATATTAGATTCAACATGGTGTTTTACCAATAGGCAATAAAATACCTCTGATTTCATCCTCTTTTGGCTGCAGTTTGCTTCTTCTACAAGTTTCCAGGCAGACCTATTGTATCCTCACTTTTAACAGTTCTTTGAAACTGTTTTGTGACTTCGTAAAGTTAACATTCCTGTTGGGTAAAAATGTTGGACTTTTTTTGTGGTAGAATGTAGCTAGAAAAGAGGGTGACCTAGGGGCAGTTAATTATAATAAATTACAAGAAAGCTCTGTTGACCACTGAGGCTAATTGTCGGTTTGTAACTAAAACACAGCACTTGCATTATGTCCTTTTTTGGGTTAAGAAGATAGATGTTTGTGCTTTAAGCATTTCTCTCTACAAATGCAAGAGACAGGCCCTGTTTACTGAGTGAATTCTTGTATGAGTACTGAATCAGAGGAACTGTTTGCAATGCTAATATTTAAGGAACATGCTCATTGATAAGAGCAGAACTGAATAGAATTGGAATGCTTTTAAGCGGGGAGCTGATCAGCAGTAGATGAAAGCTGAGGGAGTTGAGTGAATTTGTATGAACTCTGTGATGTCCACTATTTTTGCTTAGTAACCTCTCTTTTTCTCCTAAAAGATTTATTATGTCTGCTAGAATTTCCAGTGTTGGCAGAGCAAAGTTGATTATGCAGAGTAATGGAGGACTGACGAATCAGAGTGAAACTGGGATGTTTGGGAGAGATTTGTAAAACTTGTGAATAGTCTCTTTCTAATTAACAGAAAGGCCAGGGACCCATATAAAGAGTGATACGAGACAGAAACTGCTTGTCTGGGAGATTAAAATTTTCACAAATTCATAATTAAATAATGCTTACTGTGCTTCTGAGTTATGGAAATTCTCTCTGTCATCATTGATGGTCTCTTTGATAGAGGTAGAATCATGGAAATCTGCTGTCAAGCTTCCCAAGTTACTGATGTTAATCTTTCTGGTTGGTTTTTGAAATTGTTCTCAAATGCTTCCTCTGTTTAATTACCTCTGATTCCTCAAAAGTTGTGTTATAGTTTGTTCACTGTTTTACATGAATTTGAAAATGTCTTTGTTGTGAGACTTATGAAAGAACTCTAATAACTAATATGTTTAGTTTCTCAATTAATTACCCTTCATTTTGAAAACTTTAAGGTTTGCTAAAATTCCAGACCGGTGGTGAAGTTTGTAGAATAATTTAAGCTAAGTACCTGCAACATGCTTCATTAAGGACAGAAAAGAGGTAGTGAAATAGTATTTTGGATACTGGGGGACGTGAAAAATGTATTTTCCTTATTGAGAAGCAGTTTGATGCTTTCAGAGTTTTCCTTGGATGCTCTTGGATGTATCCATTCAGGTCTAAATTAATGGTTTGTCCAGTAAATTGCTGAATGTGCCTAATAGTCTTATCTGTAATCAGGTCTTGCATTGCACAGACTCCAGTCATGGGAGTGGACAGGAACATGTTTAAACTAAACTCATGCTTTGGGTTAAATGAAACCATTTCAGTGCCTTTTTCCACAAAATATTATTAGTTTTGCTATTATGATAGTACACATTGTCCAGTGTTTCTGACTATTGTCTTTCTACTCAAATTCTCATTGAGGTGCTAACTCTTAGGATTTATCTGTGGCATGTTTCAATTTTTTGCTCTCCAGTAAAATAAGGATTACATTTACTTTTGTTGGTGAATTTACATATTTGCCTAAATACTGAAAGATAGGTAAACCACCAGAAATAATAGTGCTGTATATCATATCCAGGCTAAGTTGGACAATGGCTAGGAATAACTCAAAGTTATAAAAGTCTCTAGGAGTTACTTCATTGTGTTCCATTAACTCTAAACTTTGCTGGTTTTGTTCTGTAATTAGTATAAATACCTAAGTAGTTTGGAATGCCTGTTGTGGTAGGAGTATTTTTCTGATATAATTTCACCAGCCCAGCTGCTTCCTTCAGTTCCAGTTTCATGTTTCCTAGCCCAAAACAGAGGAGAAAGCAACATTTCTAAACTGTAGATGAAAAGTAACTGCATAGAATTACTACAACTGGTTGCTAAGCTAAGGTTAACTAAGTGATAATTAGGTGGTATTGAAGGAGATACCTTCTGAGTTATACAATTCTAGGCATTTTAAACTGTTATTCAATTGATGTTTCTTCTGAAGCTTCATGATTTGAGCTGTCTCAAGATTGCATAGAAAAGACCTTTAAGATCATCAAATCCAACCATTAACCCAGCACCACCATCATGTTCACCATTAAACCATGTCCTCAGGTGCCATATCCACACATTTTTTGAACACTTCCAGGGATGGTGACTCCACCACTTCTCTGGGCAGCTTGTTCCAGTTTACAGTTTGTAAGAGTTATATATTATTGCTGCCTCAGTCATTTAACAATAAAAGTTCTCCTGAGCTTGTGAGAAATTCTGCCATACCACCTACTCCCATTTTTTGAAGCAGATGATGTCATTCATCACTCTAATTTAGACTACCTGGATTTTTATGCCATGATAAGCCTTCTCTGTGATCTGAGTATTTAATTAAATATTGGAAAAAGCTACAGAGTGACACCAAAGGCAGAGAGTTAATATCCACCAAAAAATTCTTATACTCCTTTATATATAGGGGCATCTTCCAAGCACAAGAGAAAGATTTCTGCATTTTCACAGCTTAAATCAAGGTTGATGAAAAAGGTAGCATATTCAGACATTGTAAAAAGTTTTCTGGAGAGAGTATGGAGACAGATTCACTTCAGTCACACTACCAAATGCTAGTCAGGTGCTTTCCATTTCTGTTGTTACTGATAGGACTCAACCTGGGACCTGGGTATGAAACCTTTACATCTTCAAGAATTTAGATACTGTTTAAGTAACAGCAAATTATTGAGATACTTCATTCTCCTTTAAAAAATTAAGTATTACTCTGAGAGCAAAAACTAATTTTTTTAATGTATTTCAATACATGAATGAATTTCATACATAAATTTTTAAATTCACTTGAATGAAGTTAAATTCATATGAAAGTTGCCTGATTTTCAGAGCTACTAGTTACTGTTGCTCCTGTTGGTTTCAGTGGTATGTCTGGGCGCTTGAACACACAGGCCACTGGTTTGAATTGCTGAATTCATTTACACAAGTTTGGAAAGCAGTTGTAGCTTGATTTTTTCTGTGATAAAACAAAAAGACTATGGAATTCAACATATATGTGCCCAGCTAGCACATCAGTTCCGCTTGTGGTTACTTGCATAACTGTGGTGGGATGGGTGAGTGAGAACCTTGCAGTTGATTTTTTTCCATTACACCTAATTTTAGCAGATGTTTTCTCTGATTCTAAAATGACACAGCAACACACAGTATGACAGTTGAAACCTAAGAGTTACAACAACTTACTTAGCAGGAACTCTGTTGTCCAATCAGCTGGTTTTGGTGAAGTTTTATTGTAATGCGATTCAATTAATGTTAGATAAATATAGGTGCCATATTATTTTCAATTTTGTTTTGAGTTTAACTTCATCTGTTTTTCCTGATGTTTTCTCAAAATTAGGCATTAGTTGAAATCACTGCTAAAATGATAGTTTAGAAAATGAACCCTGGCTGATGCTAGTAATCCTAATATTGTTTTAGAAAAAAGAAAACCTAATTATGGAGTAAGTAGCCAATTAATGGAACGACAAAAGTACACAAAGATGAAACTGGCCAAGTGAATATTGTTATTTATACCTTTGTCATTCGTGCAATCAAGTCTTAAGCTACATGTTCTCATTTTTAGGCCTGTACTGTGCTCTTGGTAAGAGTGTAATATTGCACAAGTACCCCTATTTGAAATCATTAGATAGTTCTAGCAATGCAGGTGAAATTTTCTCCAACTATTCACTGAGGATAATTAATTAGTATTAAAATAATAATAAATAAAATATAATAAAATAAAAATATTTAAAACAATAATTTTAAAACCTGGCACTAACCAGTTTGAAACTACTTTTCTCTCATTGTAAACTAAACTTGGGCTTTACCTCCATTAAAGACTTCATTCATTTTCGTGGCATATATTTTAATTCATTATTTTAATTCATTTTTTTAATTAAAAATGTATATGTGAAATAAAACTTTAAGATCTTATTAGGTCATTACCATTGAGAGAGTAAACAGCAAAGTCATCCGTATAAGAAGGGATGTAGAAGTTCATTCTTATCCTGCACAATTACCAACTAAAGAGAGTCTTTTTATCAAACCCTGCCTTGGCAGTGTGAGCTATGAGAGGTCCAGCTTTCAGGTGCTTGTTCCTGGGCAAGCAGCACTTTGCTGCTGCACCAACAGAAAGAACCCTTTGGGTGGCTGCTCTTTAGTCTGAAGGAGTGAACAGGCTCAAGACTTTAAAAAACCAACCAAACAAACAGAACTACCCATCACCCAAAACCAAGCCACAAAAAAACCCCAACCAACAAACAAACCCATCAATTTACCCAATTCTATGTTGACTTTCAGCTTTTAAATCACTTGCTCTTCCTGCTAGGGTCCTGAGCTGTTGTGCCATCACAAATGGAAGTGAAAGTCTGGGGTTGGATATAAGAAGTATTAAGGGATGTCTTACTAAGGGGGACAGAGAATTCATGGTATTGTAAGATCAGGTGATTGCTAAGTGAAAGCAATCACAGTGATACTCAGTGTAGCTCAGCTTACATTTATTTTTTGCATTCCTTTGCTAGATTAGTATTTTCTTTACTGAGAGACACTGATGTAAACATGGCAACAATTACTGTAAATTTTTAAAGATTGTTTGCTGCACAGCTGCAACTAAAAGCAGTAGAAGCCATACAGTGAACTTCTCTCAAACGTTTTTGGAAAAAGCAGAGGACAAAATGACCTACCATGACTTTTTGTACTGTGGTAAATACATTTTTGTATGTGTG
Source organism: Parus major (assembly GCF_001522545.3). Classification (NCBI taxonomy): domain Eukaryota; kingdom Metazoa; phylum Chordata; class Aves; order Passeriformes; family Paridae; genus Parus; species Parus major. The sequence continues at coordinate 31,723,682 of NC_031771.1, forward strand.
TCTGTGTGACAGTGCCTCAATAAATTATGTTCTCAATAAAATTGCATGCCAGCAAATACAGCATGCAGACTTGAAGGGGAAGTGAATTTTTGCTTGGCAATATGCACATTAGAAATACAATAACCGGAATTTATGTTTACATTAATTACAACAGGAACATAAATTTCTCTGGGCTCTTTTCTTCTTCGTGTACCATGTGGACTGCTTTTCATCCCTCAGTATATGACACAATAAAGACTAGCAATCTCAGTAATGGATGAGAAAAACTGAGTGCAAGGACTTGTCTTTTTCTCAGAGGAACCTTTTAGGTCCACTGGGTTTTGCTGCACATGTAATTTATTTTCATTGTGTACAGTCAAAAAGTCCTATTGTTTTGGTGAAGAGCTCAACCTATGTGGGTGGCAACATCTGTCTCTTAGTAAATAAATATCATATAATAATTGGCAGTAATTAATTTATTTGAAGTAGAAGATTTTGTCTTTTTGAGGAACACACAGAGTAAGCAGCAAATGAAAGTACGATAGATGTTTGTGTCCCTGTCCTATTTATATCTGCTGGATTAGGCCTCTGTTTTTAATTTGTTGGTTTCTAGAGGAACTTCTGAGTATACAGAAGTAGCATCATAGAAATTAGAACTTCATCCTTTGCTTTTTACGGGAATTATGTACATTTTACACGTCTTTTCTCAGACATTATGCAACTCCCTTGCTCTGTGGTTGGTGACATTTAAAAGGTGGTTTTTGCTAGAGAGTTTTGTTTCAATGTTGTGTTGTGAGGTCCAGCTTCATGTTCTAGCCCTTTGCAGCTAACTGCTGGCCTTATATGATGATCCTCGCTGAAGAGTTTGTGGACACTTGTGAGTGTTTAAAGCAAGATGTTAAGTTGCAGAGAGGTTTCCTATTAAGGAAAAGTGATGTAATGTCAGTGGAACACCGCCAACTTCTCTCTGCTCATTTTATTTATATTAGCTGCATACCAAAGAAAATGCTCCATAAAACACAAGTGAGTGCTCCTTTCTATATTTAGCCAAGCTAATATACTAATACCAGGAGATTATGTTTATATGCAATTGAAAGAATTATAAAAAGATTTGGGGGCATCTTACAGAAATAAAAGAGGTTGAACTTGGGAAATGTAAATGCTAGATTTACTCCTGCTGCATAGAAACATTAGGGTATTTTTTCAACATTTATACTTCCAAGATATGTATTTTTGTGCTGGAAAACATTGTTTAACATTTTAATTGAACTATTTTGCTGATTGTTTAGGGAACATAAAGTACAAGGAAGTTAATTACATTGATCTGAGCCTTTTTAGTCTAAGCAATGCAGATGTCTCACTTTTAACCAATTGGCAAGATTGATGTGATTAAAACCAAGGTTGCCATTCCTAGTCTGAAATATTCACATTCCTCTTCATACAGAATACAGTGCAACACTGTGCTCTTTTGGCAGTTTTAAAAATCAGTTTGGCATGTCTTTGTTCATCACCTTCTCTGACTTTCTTTAGAACTACTTTTTAAATGAGTAAATGAGTCTCCTTTTAAACGAGTAGATTTTTTTCCCCCTGGCTTTTGTTCAACTCTTTGTTCTACAGCTGATGGTGTTGATAAATAATCACAAGATTTCTTCCTGACTCTAACAATGTTACTTCATAATGCTGTTAAACAATTTGACCTTTTCTGTTAATTCTACTCCTACATGGTGACACTAGCTGGGTGTGGTAGTGTTGGAACTATGGATCCTCCCTGGTACTAATTCCACCTAAAAGAATATTCCCCACCAAGAGTAGCTGAGTACGTTTGTTGACTGATAAATAAGAGCAGACATACTAGTTAACTAACACATAATGTATATTAAAAAAAAGGTACTTTAATAAATTAAATGCTAAGTCTAGTGTGACTGTGAAACCATGTGATGTATTATGAGTTCTTCAGTTGTCTCATGTGCAAAGTTGTGGGTGGGGGAAAGAATTTTGGGTAGTGTTATTTTTATCTGCATTACTGAGAGATGCGTTGAACATTTTATGTGTTTTCTGCTCAAATCCAAGTTGTCTGTCTTCATTTTGAAGTCTGTGGTTTACTGGGATGACTTCTAAAGTCAGTCTTGAAGAGAGTTTTCATACATTCTGATGTTTAGCATCAAATTTGCACACTCTGAAGTGCACTCTGGAGGTTTTCCTAACTCTCTAGGAGGCTGTACTACTAGTCATGTGAGATGCCAAAGAGGATTGATGAGAACATTTGCCTATGTATTTCCTTTTGACTAGAAGAGTTAGAGCAACATGACATCAAACTGAAGGCCAGTAGAAAAAGGCAAATGATCTTTTAGTCATATCACAAATGGGTATTACAGTTTCACTCATCTGGAGCTTGTTTTGGAAATATAAACCTATGTAATATTTAGAAGATTTGAAAATGATTGTGAGATTCTGTTGCTATTTCCAAGTATGCAGATCTCATTCATTCTGAGTGATTCATTGGGGAAGTAGATCATGCTGCTAAAAATCATGAGAAAAAATTTTGAGTCAACCAAGGGTCGAAAAACATTTCCTTCAATTATGAATTATATGAAACTAGGCTTCTGCTTTACAGATTCCTCTTAATTTCAAGTATATTTTAAATATTAGACAAATTTAAACCAAACAAATAAATCTTGAATCATAAGATGCCATTTCTAAGTATTAGGCTCTTGCAGGCAAATGTTCTCCCTAATGTGGAAGATCAGACATAACTAATCTGTGAAGTATTGCCTGGACAGTGTACAGCAGGAATTATGTGCTATCAATTCTTGCTTAGCAAAGTTTGTTTCCCCATTTTTTAAACTAAGGCCTGGCGGATTTCTGATTATTCAAGTAACTTTAATACTGAAATCTTGAAGTTCATTTGGAAAACTGCAGTCTCTGAAGGTTTATGAAATGACCAAAAAATGGACAGCTTCAAACAACACTGCCTTTAGGGCGTGAGAATGTAATTAGTGTGGTAAGTCTGAGTGCATGGACTCATTACAGTCTTGGCATGAGAAAGATGATGACTGTGAGGGAATGTACTTGTTTTCCACCAAACAAAAATACTAAGCAGCAAAGTCTTTCTGTAATTCTGGGTGCTCACTTTCCCTGATAGATAGCACAACTAGTTGGACAACTTAAATGTCCTTGCCTTATTTTGTACCATTATGACAAAAACTACTATTTTTTAAAATTCTTTCTGGTTTCTCTATCTTTTTGGCTTTTTACTTATTCATTTTTCTGCAGTAAGTTATTATCATATTTTGTATGAATTGTTGAATCAATTAGCTGACCTCAAATTATCCAAAAGCTTTTGTTGTTGTGTGCACTTCTGTTAAGTGCTGTGCTTGAGGTTTCTACCTGAAACAGAACAGGAACAGGAGGATCCTTCAAGTGAGGAACAGAATCAATGTACTGTGTAAATTTTACTTGTGGCTATAGAGTAGCTTAAGTAAACTGGCCCAGAGACATAAGGGTCATGCAGGTTCTAACACCTCAAATAACTTTCCTTGAGTTCACAGTAGAAAACTGTAGTAGATGTTATTTTAGACCAGTGTTTTCCAGAGAATGAAACTTAGTTTTCCCAAGAATGAACCATGGTTTTCCAGAGAATGAAGCATGATTTTCCAGAGAAGCTAGCATATGTAATGAGATAGAAGGTAAAGTCATGAATTTTGATCTGAGTATTGCTGAAAGGAACAGGATCATGTGGAAAGTCACAGTGAAGAAAGGAAGAACCGTATGATCCACACTGATGCTGACTTTAGTGCTACAAATATTGGTATTGTCAATATTCTTCTGTCTTTGAAGTAACCTGAAAGTCCTAAAAGAAATATTTGATATGGAACTGTTGGTTGTTTATCAAAACACAGCCTGATTTTTCTCTTGCTCTATCTCAGCTGTTATTGAGGTAAATGATTCTTAGAGTATGAGCTGTTGTGATACTTGTACAGAAGGTTTACACACAATAAATGTTGGCTTCATTGTGAAGGATATGTATTGCAACTTCTACATCTTGCTAGCGTGTACAGTGATAGAAACAAAGCATGGATTCCTTTTTTCTAATTTCAGTTTACTAGCAGTGATTTACCAATAGTTTCGAAATGTAATTTAAGTAGTCTACTTAGGTTAAGGAAACAATTTATTTATAGAATCATGTAACAGTTTGGGTTGGAGGAGGACCTTAAAGAACATATAGTTCCAACCTTCCTGCTGTGGGCAAGGAATATGGGCAGGAATAAAGTCCACATACAATTTTGCATTCAATGTAATTTAATTTCAGTGTAAAATTTTTAATTTCAATGAAATGTAAAAGCGTTTTACAATAGGAACAATAAGGATAAAACAAACTGCTGTTGATCAAGATAAACTAAATGAACTTTACTGTAGGAGTAGGTAACATTTCCTTGTTACTAGGAAAGTAGGTAGACACTCTCCTTGTCATCCATTCTGGGATGTTCATTTTAACATAAATCTTATCTTAATAAATGTGGAAAAATATAACTTGGAACCCTTAAATCAGACAAATTCTGTTTCTAATGTTCTTTCTCTGACAGTGTCCAGCTCCAGGCTGAGAAGGTGCATGAGTCATCAAAGTAATGAGTCCATAAAGGGCAAATCTTCATAATTGTCAGACAAAATTATTTTAAATCCTGAGAAATACACTTTGTAACTAGCTTTTTACAAACTACTCTGTGATCAGGCTGAAAGCAAAAAAAAAAGACATGTTTGTTTTGTCTGTGAGGTTTTTATTGCAGGGCAGATGGGAGGAGTGGAATTAATTGGTTTCTGGAGGTCAGCTGCAGGCAATCAAATAGGAGAATCTGTACTAAAACACAGAAAGAGTAAAACTGCTAACTAGGATAGGTCAATACATTATCTCCGAGTATGAAAATGTTAAATAATATGCAAGATACCCTATTTTGGACATATATTGCATGTTGTGCACTTTGAAAGTGTAAGTGAACATCTTATAAAGAAAACCCTATAAATCAAATAAATTAATTTTCAACATACTTGTTCAGAAAGAGATGTGTTTGACTTACCAGAAATTGACACACAAAATATGAAGTCAGAACCTCTTGTCGCATACATGCTTAGTTTTAAAAGCATCTTAGATTATATTGTTTGGCTAACACTTCATGGTAGTTTATTCATTGTATAGCCTATATTAGCAAATAGTACACAGAAACAAGGGTGGCTCCACAGAGTGAAGTAACATGTTGAGGGCATGCACACTTATCTGCACACTTCAGGGTCATTGAGCTTGGGGTTTTGGTTTTTAGTTTTGGGCTACCTCTAGACTATTCCATGAACTGAAGTTCATTAGTAGCTCAAATTGGTTAGTTCATTTTACTTGATAGGAAGGGAGTTCATGTTCTCAAAAGGCTTCTCATATCCATGAGAAACCAGAGAAAAAGGAAGTGGGAAATGGTTGGAAATTTGTTTTAAAAGCACATTTCTGACCTAAGTGAAAACCCAAATGCAGATATGTCCTTACTGTTCCCTTAGAAGTGCCAGGTTCTTTGTTTTTGGCTAGTCACCATGTTGGTCACAACTTTATTTGGGAAATAAAGAAATATAATTCTTCCTTTCATTTTCTCTATGTAAGACAACGGACTGCTTTCACTGAGAGCTAAGCAAGATTCAAAAGAATTTTAGGGAACGAACCAGCCATTCATACTAATTGCCACAGTATTTTTTCTATTGTTTATTTGTGTTTACTGTTATACGTTTGCCTGTATGATTCCTTCTTTTTTATGTAATTATACATCACTTAAGGTGCAGATTAATACAGAGAAACCCTTACTATATGTCTCCCATACTCGAGGTTGTTTGCTATAGTAAAAAACAAATAGTACATGTAGTGAATCATCTTTATGGAATGTATTTTCACTCTAAAGTACAAAAGAAATTATTTGCTCTTCCATTTATGCATCAGGTATCCCATTCAAGCTTTCCAGAATACTTAGCTAGCAGTTAAAAAAATATCAATAAATTCACCATTACATGACTATATCTATTTATGAGGAAAATTCTATTTAAAATTATGTGTTGCCATTGCAAGAAGCTAGTTCAGGTTGTATATCAGTGTCCAAATTTGTGTAACACAAGTGCATTGTTTCTCTTTGTGATGATAGGGAATGTCAATAGTAATGGTCAACTCTGTTCAAATGTTCAGGAGCATAATAAATTCTGACTACTTAAAAGTAGGTTTTGACTGCAGTGACATCTATGTACAGATTTTGCCTCTGCTTAGTAATCCTGCTGAAAGATTTTAATTTTTTTTTATTATTATTTTTTATTTAGCCAAGCAATGGGGAAATTATGTTTATAATTTTACTGCAAAAAGTAAAGGCTCTGCATATCTAAGGGTGCTTTAGCAATATTTTGGGTATCATAATTTTTCTCTGACCCCTACACCACTGCATTCTTAGTAATGATTTCCTACACTTTGGCCAATTCAACTGCAGATTGGAACCTGTATTGTAATTAATGTCTCGGTACAATTTACCTCTTAATAACATAACACTTCTAGCTTTCCTTGTCAGTAAAACCTGTTGCCTCTGTAATATTTTAACTGTTATATCCATCACTGGATAGCCTGTGGACTAGTTGTGCAACACAATTGAATTATCAAGCCAGACAGATTTTTGACTACCAGACCAATTGTTATGATCTAACCATACCAGAGATATGAAGTTTTGCATTTTTGCTAATGCTGTATTGTATCTTTATGACTTTTGGGAACAATGAATATGCACAAGGGCACCATTTCCTCTCTTTCTGTACCCAAGCTAAAAGTGTTATCTCACTGGTGCATGTTTTGAAAAATGTCCCCGCAGTAGTACTGAGGGGTAAAAAATGGTTCCTGTCTCTAAAAGAAAGGCTTGTGTTTGCTGAATACTGGCACTGTCTTTGCTGTTGGTTTCCTTAGCACAGAAATTACCTTGATGTGTTTGACAGATAATCAAACCAGAGTGGAAAATGGGCACAGCTACAACTGCCGCTTTTTAGGATAGATAGAAAAGTTTTAACAGCCAAATTACAGCAGGACTTCCTTACAAAAGAGTTCACAAACAATGCAGACGGTTTACACTTCTCATATGTGTGCATGAATTTTCTTAGATGAAAAGTTAAGTTCACCTTCACACCGTGCTCGTAAGACAGTACCTGTGTTAGTTCTTGCACCGTATTTCTTCTTCTAGGGGTGTGTTAGGTTACATTGAAACTAATTATAATAACCAGGAAAATGGAAATTTTTTGTGCAAATCTGCATTTTCAGATTGTTAAGCTTTGAAGGGAAAGTAGCGAAACTATTAAAGGGTTGCAGCTGCTGGAGATGGTTCCTAGTTATTGTTCTCCAGTTACCCAGCATGAGGTTTAAATGTAATGACAGCCTGCATCCTCCCTGTAATCTGTTAGCATAGACAAAATATACCCCTGAATATTTTCATGTTAGAACACAAACTGGTACTGGTTTCTGTGTGGCTTTTTTGTCATTTGCCTATCCCATCTCCTTCATCACCTGCTTCCCCCCCTTTTTTATTTTAACTGATAATTCTAGTCTTACATATATATATGAACCCTTGCAGCATTTAAAACAGCCTTTTTTTTTAATATTTTTTTTTCTTTCACGATGTAAGGGACTGTTCAGCCTCAGAAAACCTAAAGCTTGTCTTAATGTATATGTATTGATACAGTCTGGAAGCTGTCTGTGTGTCGAATGCATAGCAGTTTTTGTTAAAAGAGGCAACTATTCTCCCTTTACTTCACATTCTTGCCTTGACATATATGTACATTTTTAACATTTCTAAAAATAAGCAAACATTTCTCCAGTGGATATTTCAGTTGGAATTACTTTTGTATTCTAAGTATTTTTTTCCACTACATCTGTTAATTAATTCACTGGCAGATTGAGTTAGGTTTTGGGGTTGGTTTTTTTCAACAACTCAGTAACTGACAAGTTTGCTAGAAAACTTTAAATTGTATTAGGAATTTTGTCAAGAATAGAATTCCAGATATCCATGATTACTAGCACATTTTGGATAAGTTGGTATGTATATTTTAGTTCTTTAAATAGCAACTGTCAGAAGTAGTTAAGAACATGACTAATTTTCAGCAGGTACTGTATCAGTACAATACACATGTTGTGCTTGTAGAAAGCAAATTAAATATCTTTAAGAGCTACCTGGCAGATCTGTCCTGCCAGCTGCTGGGAGCCACAGATGCAGAAGCAAATATCCAGTTTGGCTGCCCAGGAGCTAGAGAGGTATAAATATATATGATATGTTCCAATTTTAATAAATTAAGAAATTGTGAAAAATAAATAATCTTGGCTTCTGTTATATAACTACAGAAGTCTAGAGATAAATATATCTAAATGAATACATATTCTACACATATGAAAAATACATTTATACATAGAGAGCTGCTGACATGGAACTCGGTGAGAAGAGGCCCTGCCATTTGAGACAGTATGATAGTGACTGTCTCCCTTTTGGTAGAGCTCCAGCATAATTCTGAAGCAGTAGTATTGAGTTAGAAGCTAGATCTTCACTGGAAAGTGGAGTTCATGGAGGTGTAATTGCTACCCCAAATACACAGACATTTTCTGGCATTGTCTTTGATTCTTAGAAAAATAGCTCAAACTTTTAAAGTTGTTCTTAATTGTTATTATTTTTCATTTAAGATATTCCTATGCCTTCATTTCAGTTGTATGTTTTGTACATTTCTGTAGAACTGCACCATCTGTTTCTCAAAGAGCAGGTCACTGGTAGGATTGTGAAGGGACTGGTCTGCTTTTGCTCAGGAATGAGTTGAGACAGAAGGGAGCTCATTATTCTTCCATACCTTAGATAAATAGGACTCTTTCTTTCAAACAAAAATTGCTTTTCTCTGTCTGCTTTCCATTTTCTCCTTTTCTTTTATTAAGATCAGGAGGGACAAAATTGGGAATTTTACAAAGTTATAGAAAACATCACTTAATCTTAGTTCTTTACCCGTGGTCATTTATTTCCATTTACTTTGTATACTGTGTTGTAAAACACTGACTAAATTTCATTGCCCTTGCATACTTTGTGGTAGGTGTAACTGGGGGGGTGGTAATTTAATGTACAAAGATTTCAAGGCTTGAACAGCATTTCTCTACCTCTGGAGAACTGCCCCTTCCAAGAGAGCTAGTTTGGATAGAAGGGATTCCATATGAACTTTTGTGTTTAAAGGTACACAAAGTTGATGATTAAACTGCAAACAGAAAGATACTTCCCAGAAGAGGGAGAGACATTGTCTCTCGTAATGAGCTTTATAATGAAAGATAAAATTAAAGCTGGGAAATATCCTAATAGTGGGAATATGTGAATGAGCCTAGGAGTGAAGTATGAAGGATTTACTGCATTTCTGGAAATGCCATCTGCTATAATGTTCTCTCCAATTCAGTAGCCAGGTTGTGTTGAGACTTTGAGAGATGTACAACCACTACCTATTCCCCTCCTCGACTCCACTGTGTTCAGACACTTGGAGTTATAGTTCCTGATGGGGGTTGTTACCAGTTTAATTCTCAGTCACAGACTGCTCTGTTTTCAAAACAATGTCATACAAAGAGGTTATCAGGAAGAAAAAGCATTATAAAAATGGGATAAAAATATAAACCCAGCCTATTGTAATTTAAACCAAGTACATACCTCAAAATATAATTTCTCAAGTAGCTATTAAACTATGGTGAATATATTGGCACCCATAGCTATCCACCAAGAAACATAATGTCTCATGTTTCTAGTTTTTGCTTTTAACATCTGTTTTCAAATGTTTCTTGCTGCCCCTTAGCTCTGAAAGTCATCACCTTACTGAGCACATTCTGAGTGCCCGGTACCAAACCTGTGCATGAAGCTGCTCTTACAGGCAACTTGTGTCAAACCTCACCTCTTTTGTAGCTAATGTCTGCTTTCATTAACATCTTACTGCCTTACTGCTTGCATTTTTTAACTGTTTTAGCATACCTATTAGATCATCTGAAAATGTATTTTAATATCTTGGTTAAGAATATCAGGTATTGGAAAAACCTCACAAATTCTAAAGCAGAACTTCTGAACATATTTATGTAGTAGTAGGCCTGCTTTTCAGTGAGGTGATGAAATTTCTCAATATTCATTTTACCCTAGCTATGTGGGATTTTTTTAATGTCTTACCTTTACCATTTACTGATTTGATTTGCTAAGAAATTACTTTTAAATGCTTATTCTTATATTGTTATAATTAATTATTTGGCAAAACAAAAAATTCCACATGAGAAAATAAGTTTATGCTCTATTGTTTAGACAAGCTTGATGTGTTCCCTGAAAGCATGTGTGCCCTTTAAAATTACAAAACATATTTCAGCTAATTGGAAGGAGGATGTAATTACAATTAAGTTAGTTTTTCTTGTAATCTCATCCAAAAATTGAACTCTTTTAATTCCCTTCTTTGTTTCACTACTAATGAGGGCTGATGCCCTTCCATAATTTTGGCAGCTGGGCTCCCTGTCTTTGTCATAGCCGTTATCTTTCATGGACTTACCTATGTCGAACTTCCACCACTAATGGTGTCATTCCAAAGAAACTCTGGTGAATTGATAGTCTTTCCTCTCCCTTTCTTCTTCATAATGACATATCTCTAGGATACCTCTCCTCCAGAAAATAATGCAGCAGTGTCTGATGTTAAAAAAACAGCTCTGAAGTAGAGAACATTCCTTTGCAGACAAGGACTGTGCACATTTACAACTGGCATGAAAATTTGCTCTAAGATGGTCTTTGTGGTTTTTTGCCCCATGGATTGATGTGATAACGGTTGTATTTGCCTGTTATTTTGCAAGCAAACAAACACTCGATTTATGTGGATTCTAAGCTGACCAAAAGCTATTCAACTGGAATCAGTACTGTCCTGGGCTAATAAACCCCAATTTACAGGCATACATATTCCTGCAGCCTCAAGTCAAGCTTAGTGTGAGAGGCAAGCAAGCTCGATTTTGCCTGTCACTGTTTTGTAGACATACCCTGAATCTGGTTTCTGCTTCTGCCTGGCAGGGTCAGCAGCAGTGCAGCAGCAGTGCTGCAGTGCTGCACTTGCATTGACAGGGCCATAGATGGGCATTTGTGGGATGCTGCTGGCCAGGCGCTGCGCCATGTGATTTGGCAAATGCAAATATAAAGGTCTCCAGACATGACACTCCTACTTGCTTTCAGCACACGTTGGATAAACATAGGAGTGTTGGAGACAGCTAAGTTTCTTCTATATTCAACACCTCATTTACAGTGCTAAATTTTCTCCTTTTTTCTTTTTTTACCTTAGTTTGTCTGTAATAAATAAAAAATTAAAAAAAATCAGGGTGATTATGATGAAAAATGAAAAAAACCTATTCTTTAATAATTTTAAAGGTATTGGACATTAGGTCAGCAAATATTCAGGCCAAAGATGCAGAATGAGGTGAAAGTAGTAACCTTACAGGGTTTTCTCTGTCCAGTCAGAGGTGACCTGAACTGTTTCTGTAATCAACTAAACAAGTCGAATGCTGATGGGAACTAAGATTGTGTTGTTTTAACCAATTTAAATAAAGGCAACTGTTAAGTAATTTCATAAAAATAGAAGAATAAGTTTTCAGCCTGCATGCTGTGGAGTGAAAAGTTGAACTGATAGGGATTTAGAGTCTCTATTGTCAACATTAAAAAATTAATGGTAAAATTTACAAAGTGAACCGTAACATTTAGGTGTTCTTGTTTCTAATTTAACTAAAAAAGAAAAAGTTAATCTCCCTTTAAGTGATGAAATTTGTATTGAGTGCGCTTGAATTGAATCATCTTTACAACAACACCACCAAAGAAAGGCAACTGTTAAGTATAGTAACTGATTTTTCAGTTTTCTGCCCTAAAACAGCTTGCTCCCCTTTTTCTTATCTAAGCAATCTCCTTTGGCCTGAGATAGTAAGAAGAATTATTGTCAGAAAACATTTTCTGTGAAATGTAGATGGCTGGAATATCAAAATTAATCTTCAAGTGGAAAATATGATGTTATTGCCATTTCTAATTTTGTTGCTATCAACAAAAGTATATTGTTGTGCCAGAATCATACATTCATAAGCCATGCATTAGGCAGACTGCTTCTAAAATTTCTGCTTAGATGACTTAAATTATATATAAACAATGACATACTTGTATACAATAAAGTATATTAAATACACAGAAAAGGTATATGTGCACATGCTGAAACTTTGTGGATATCTGGAGTATTGAGATAAAGTTACATTTTCCAGCTGAAAAACAATTTTTAAGCAAGTCATGGATTGTCACATGATAGACCACACAGTTAATTTTGATCTTAATGTCTTCCAAGCAATTGTATTGAGACAAAAAAAAACAAACAAACCCACTTCTGATTTGCTTCACTGCTGAACATTGAACATTTTTCCTTCTTTTTCTTTCCTTAATTAAGAGTTTTGGGTGCTCCTTCTTGTGAATTTCTGCATTTTTAAATGAACTTCTTACTTCCATTTGAGTTGATAGTACTGCAATGCCTCAGAACCATATTAAGTATCTACTAAGATTTGTCTCAGTACCTACAGTTGAAAACAAAATTGTTGAGAAAAAGGGGAACTAAAGACCTGGGAAAGCTCAATTCACAGCTTCCTTAGGTTACAGATGTTTCTCAGAAGTCTTTGCTCATCTACATACATGGATAGTTCAAACACAGAAGTTGGTCCCTTGTCTCCAAGTACCTCATTTAAAATATGGCTGTAATTAGGTCTGTCTGATTGGCCCACAGAGGCTACAGCAGAAATTCAGCTACAGCTGAAGTTGTTACTGGGTAAATATTTTAGCCTTATTATTGAAACAGGGCCATTGAATAAAAAGCAAAAGAAACAAAGAAACCTTGTTAAGAGTTTCAGTACTTTTACTTTTAATTCCATTATCTGGATTGCTCCTTTAAAATATTCTAAGTGCTTCAAATTGCCACATAATTTACCTTTTTGAAGAATTGATACTTCTGTTAAATTCTATTATGTATACCCATTTTCCTTCATCTTGAGGACAAAAAAATGGACTTTGTAGCAATGTGTTAACTCTGAAGAAATGGGGTTATTCAACATATGTAAATGCTTTGAACTTTCCCTCTCTTACAATTTTCCTGGACATAGATCAGTGGAACTTTTATTTCCTCCCCAGCCAGCACAGCATGTCTGATCATCTTTTTATCTATTTTTCCTTCCCACAGGGACCCCCAAAAAATACAGCAGCTGCAGAACCAAATTCGTCTGGAGCAAGAAAGTGGACAGTGGTATCGCCACCAGCAGCAATCTGATCATCAGCAGCACCCTCCCTCTTCTCCTTCCTTTCCTCCTCCCCCCTCCTTCCAGGAGCTTGAGTCCAGCCAGTCTGCCACCTCTCCTGTGCCAATGAGTATTCTTAACTCTCATACTTCCCCAACCATGCAATCTTCCAGTTCCTTCAACTACGCTCGGCCTAAGCAGTTCATTGCTGCCCAGAACATCAGCCCTGCTTCAGGTTATGTGACTCCATCTTCTGGGTCATCTACATCTAGCCTTCCTTCTCCTATGTCTCCAACTGCTTCTCAGAAACAGTTTGGGAGAGTGCCAGTTCCTCCCTTCTCTCAGCAGTTTGCTCCAGAAGGGGAATATGCCTGGTCTCCATCTTCTCCATCCCCTCCACCCCCACCTCCACCTGTCTTTAGTCCAACAGCAACATATCCAGTGTGTGATTCCTTTCCACTTCCACCTCCTCCACCCCCTCCTCTCCCTTCACTTTCTCCACCTTCCCACAGCCTGTCTCCAACTCCAAGATTTCCTAATTCCGGCCAGTCTCCAGCAGCTTTTCTCAGCTCCATGCTGCCATCCCAGCCACCACCCATTTCTGTCAACGCATTAGGCCTCCCGAAAGGAGTGACGCCTCCGTAAGTATCAGCTGATGAGCTCCTTGATGTGCTGAAGATTGTAATGAAGATTATTGCACTTGCTTCATTTATAATTTTCTAGGGTCCTTCGCTGTTAGCTTTTATCTGAGAGGGAGAGATGTATGAATAAATTGCAAATGCTTCTGTGCTAGACCTGTGAGATAGTTTTTTAACCCTCAGAAAAGTGAGATTCTGAAAGAGTCCTACAGTAGGAACACAAAAGATGAGAAGCTGAAGCTTTGAACTGGAGGTTAAGGAAATATGAAAGCAGCAGCAAAATGCTCTGCAGGCCCAGGACAGTGTAAGGAGATCCAAGAAAACCTTTCTCATGGCCCAGTTCTTTTAAAGTCACATATTCAGTGATATTTGCAGTTTGTGTTCCCATTACATCTCCAGGTAAAAAAATACCAAGTTAAGAGAGTACATTTAAGAAGTCCCTATAGCTTTGTGATACTGAAAATACAAGGTAGTAAAGTATACATCTGATAACAAAGTGGTCTAGGCTTTGGCTAGAGATTCTGTTCTGAGGAAGTTTGAAAAAGTGTTTAGGGAGGGATTTAGAATAGCAGTGCGTAAAAACAAACAGAATCCCTATCCCTAACAACTCTGCACACTAATTTTCCCCTTTTGTCTTCTCTAAAGGCCAAAATAGTATTTTGGAGCATCAGCTCCTGTCATAGATCAGTTTGTCTTTCCACTGGCACTAGATGCTCATTCCATCCTTAGAGAACAAAGAGACATGCTAAAGAACAAAAATGAGAATAGCTGTATCCAAGGCTTATTTATAACTTTGTCCAGAAGTTTGTCTAAACATATCTACAGTATCTAGGTGACTTGCTCAGCTACATACTGTTGCAGTGGGAACTTCTGTTATTTCAGTCCAAGATATGAAAAGAAAGAGAAGGAAGAAAGAGGACAGATATCAAAGTAATAAGTCATGTATATGCTTTAGAAAGCATTTCTTTATCTTGATTTGTGTCACAGCTCATTATGGAGTCTGGCCACAAAACTTTTTTAGGAGAAAAATTTAAAAATGGAGCAGTTTGCCCTTGCAGTCATAATAGTTGTGATTTTCTGTCTTACTGTGTCCTTTGCACTGGCTGAGTTTCACTATTGATACCGAGTACTGAAAATTGAATGATTAATCTACTGACAGCTTGTAAGCACAGCCCACTGAAGCTTGCTGTTACCCTTGATTTTCCAAGAAAAGGCTCTAGTCCAGCTATACAGTTCTGACAAGAAGTGGATTCTTTTTTGAGTTCAACTCTGTGTGCTGTGAGGATAATAGCAGCAACTTGAGCCTCAGTTGTGTCCCTCTTTCTCTGTTATGTGCTTATGGATACATGTTCTGAGTTGAAGCATTAGCTGTGTTCTTCCTCATTCCCTTTGATCTTTGGACAGAGAAACAACTCTGCAAAGATTCTTCCCCTTTCCCCATGCCCCTCACTTCCCCAAGCGCAGCAGCCAGTCTGGGTATGCACATGATGGTGTGTCTATCCATATTCCTCCCTCCCCCACCCCGACAAGGCAGCAACCTCGGGATCTGAGCTGGGGATGAGGTAGTTGGCTGTTTTTCTGCATTCCCTCAGGAAATAAAGTCCAGATGGGAGCGGGATTGTGTTAACTATACTGAATGTACGTATGTATAATTTATGTGTGTGTATATATATATGTGTGTGTGTGTATATATATACACAGTGAGCATTTGTCATCTGAATTGTAACATTAAAACATGGTAAAATATGTACTGTGTGATGCAGAAAAGCCATAATCTATTGTTATGTATCTTTGATGCCAATTTTTCCCTGGCTTCTCCTTTTTCATGTTACTGTGTAGGTTAATGTCTGGTGCATCTTGCTGAGTAAATCACTCTGTTTCCCATAATTCTCATACCGCTCCTGAGCCTCCATTTTCCCCTCAGCTTTAGGTCTCTTCTGTTTTGTGCTATAGACTGTTATTTTTTTGGACCCTTTCACTTTTTGCTTCTTTTGCTCCATCCTCAAAAGTCATCTTCAACACGTTTATCTTTCCAAGACATAGTTTCTGAGCTTCACACAGTATTTCATAACTTCAGCCTGTAGTCTCACCGTTTTGCCATGATCTCCAAGATCTATGAAAATGATACTGTTTCCTGACAGTGTGCTTTACAGACTGGGTGCAAGGAATAAATTGCAGCATTCAGAATTTTGCTCAGCAGCTGAAATCCTAGTCAAGCCATTTCTCTTCAAAGACTTTGTCTTGCTAAATCTTGGCACAACTGCAGATAGGCTTCTCAAAAGCAAACTTGGTAGGCATTATTTTTTTCAGTTTTGTGTTATGATAGAAACAGAGTAAAGGTAAAGTAATAAACATTGCAGGTGGAGGCAGTATTTTTTGGAAATGGTCAAAGGCAGGTCAAAAATCATGGGAGTCTGCTATAGACCTCCTATCCAGAACGGTGATGCTGATGAGTTATTCTTTAAGGAACTAAGGGACATCTGTAAGTTAACCACTCTTGTCCTTACAGGGGACTTCAGCTTGGCAAATGTTAACTGGGATACCATACAGCTAATACAAGCAGGTCCAGAAGGTTCCCAAACGCCTGGATGATCACTACATGGTGTAGACACTAAGGGAACCAACTGAGTAAGATGCCCTCTGTGATCTGCTCCTCATTAACAGAGAGGATCTCATGACTGAAGCGGAAATTGGTGGTTGTCTTGGCTGCAAGCCACCATGAAGCAATTGGATTTAAAACATCAGTCTGCTTAGGAAACTAATGAGTAAGGTCTCCTGGGAAAATGTTTTTGATGCTGCTAAGATCCATCAATGCTGGTGACTTTTTAAGCACCGTGTCCTAAGGGCACAGGAGCAGGCAATGCCAAAATGTTGGAAAAGCAGGTGAGGCAGAAAGCCAACTTGGCTCGGCAGGGATTTTCTTCTAGAGGTAAGGCAAAAAAAAAAAGTAAATGTTCGACCAGCAGAAGCAAGGTTAGGTGACATGGGGGGTCATCAGAGATGCTGCTTGCCTCCATGGGGAGAAAATTAGAGTTAGCTCCAAAGCTCAATTAGAGTTGAAGCCAGACAGTACTGTGTAGCACAATAAAAAGGACTTTTAAAAATATTCTAGTAGCAAAAGGCAGTCCAGAAACAGCAGTGACATGTTAAATTATGAGTGTGTTCACCATATGAACAGGATTATAGGCAAGGCAGAGGTGGTTAATGCTCTCTTTAGTCTTCAGCACCAGTCAGGGACTAGGTGGGTCCCAGTGCCCTGAGCTGAAGGATGAGAATTCTGAGAATTATAAACTCAGAGTCAACTCTGAACTTGTGAGGGAATCACTGTTCCAGCTGGATCCCTGTAAGTCTACAGGGCCTGATGGGATTCATCCAAGAATGCTGAAAGAGCTGGGTGATGTCATTGCAAGACTACTCTCAATGACTTTTTGAACTGTTTTGGGAATCTGAAGAGGTCCCACTTGACTGGATGCTGGCTAATGTTGTCCCAGTGTTCAAGAACAGCAGGAAGGAAACTACCCTACCAGTCTCATTTCACTGCCTGGTAGAATTATGGAGAAGATTAGTTTTGGAGTTATTCAAAAGTACCTGAAGGATAATGCAGTCATTGGCCAAAATGGCTTCATCAGGGGAAAGTCCTGTTTAATTAGCTTAATTTCCATTTATGACAAGGTAACGCACCTAACTGAGAAAAGGAAGCCTGTTCATGTAATCTCTTTGGACTTTGATTGGGCTTTCAATACTGTCTTTAACGGTGTCCTACTGGACAAGATGTCCAGCATTCAGCTGGATCAACACATCATATGATGGGCACACAAAGCACTCACAGGTCAGGCACAAAGAATTCCAGGGTTACATCAGGCTGGCACACATGCCTGATGTAGTCTGCATGGTTCCACTGTAGGACCAGTGCTCTTCAAGGTCCTCATAAGTCATTACTTGGACCCAGAACTCAAAGGAATACTAAGGAAGTTTGCTGGTGATACTATACTGAGGGGAACTGTCACTACCTCGAGGGCAAAGAGGCCTTGACAAATAGGAGGGTTGAGCAATCACCAACTATATGAAGTTTAATGAAGATAAGTGCTAGATTTTGCACTTGGGACAGGGCAACCCTGGATATACAAGAGGACTGGAGGATGAGAGGCTTGAGAGCAGCCATTTGGTAAGGGACCTGGGGGTCCTGACTGATAGAAAGTTTTGAATTACTGTACCCTGCCAGCCAGGCGGGCCAACCATGCCCTGGGGTGCATCAGGCACAGCATCACCAACCAGGCGAGGGAGGGAATTGTCCCACTCTGCTCTGCATTCAGGTGGTCTTGCCTCAAGTCTTGTGTGCAGTTTTGGACACCACAATACAAAAAAGAAAATAAGCCATTACAGAGAGTCAAGAGGAGCCCCCTTGAAGGGCTTTGAGGGGACGCTGTATGAGGAGCAGCTGAGGTCACTTGGCCTGCTCAGCCCAGAGAGGTGACTTAGGGGAGAGCTCATTGCAGTCTGCAGTTTCCTTATGAGGGGAAGAGGAGGGCCAGGCACTGATCTCTCTGGCGACCAGTGGGAATGGACCAAAGGGAATGGCCTCATGCTGTGTTCAGGGCAGGTTTAGGTTGGATACTAGGACATGGGTCTACACCCAGAGGGTGGTTGGACACTGGAATAGGCTCCCCAGGGAAGTGGTCACAAGCCTGACAGAGCTCAAGGAATGTTTGGACAGTGCTCTCATGCAGACGGTGTAAGACCTGGAGTGTGCTGTGTGGGGCCAGGAGTCAGCTTCAGTTTTTCTTGTGGGTCCCTTCCAACTCAAGATATTCTATGATTCTGTAAAAACATTTCTAGCCCTCTCTTCAATTCCTGTATTCTGTGGACTCATGAACAGTAAATACCATGCTAATGTTTCAACATTTTCCTTGGTTTTGAACCCTGAGATTCTGTGGAAGTGACCACATTGGCTAAACCAGTTTGAACCAATGAATATTCTTTCCAGTTAAATTTGGATAGATTTGGGAACATTGCACTGGGAATTGTTAATTTGTTTGGAATGGAGTTTGTTGTGATTCAGTTGTTTAGGATTTTTTTTTTTACTGCATGTGGTCTTACAGTCTTGTGTGTATTATGGGAATACTTATTTGTGAATTTACTACATTTTACTTGGATATCTGAAACAACAGAAGGCTTTGTGTCATTAATACCTACTAATTCATATTTAAATATTTTAAGCATTTATTTGCAACAATATGGTGAATGATTCCCTTGAATGAATTATATCTCCATTTTCCAGTAAGCTCTAGACACTTGGTAGTGCCCAGCATTTTCAAGCTGTGGCTGTGGTGGTGTTAGCTGAACAAGCTTTGAGAATAACCTTTTTTATTATTGCAGTCGATTTGGTAGACTTTGTGTCTTTCTAGAGCATTGTGTTGTGAAGCAGAAGAGAAGTGCTGGTGTAACTGCATAGCTAATTAAGTATTTAGGGGAATTATGAGCACTTGTTAGTAATTTCTGAGGTAAAACTTGGCTGGAGTAAGTTTGTTGAATACCATTCTTAAAAATCTTAGTTCTTTCCTTCTTTACCTAAAGAAAACCAGGGTGGGTGGGTCTGTTGTATTTAGATTAGCTTTTGGTTGCAAAAGACTTTGAGAGAACAGATTTAATGTGACAGAAACATACAGTTGAGGGGAGTTAATTCACAGTTAAGTTTCTAGAAACTGTTCTTCATTGTTCCTAGAAAAAAACTCAACAAGTTACATGTGAAGGAAATAAGCATACCTAAAGGTTCTAGCCAAGCACATATATTTTTTGTTTACATGGGCATTCGTGAAAGCACAAATAATCTCATGAGAAGGTTTTGGTGACTGTTTAGTGAATATTTGATCTTAAAAAGTATAAAACCTGCCACTAAAGGGTGTGGAATTATCCAGCCTGGAGAAATGGAATTTCTTTCTAAGTATGGAAAATATATATTGTCACTTATACATATATCCTTTTGAAGGGAACTTTAAAAATTAATGATTTTTCTTAAAGCAGACTTTTTCTTAAAGTAGATATCTTCAGTAATACTACCTTAGTTAAAAACAGAAAAAAATCTGACTGTACACAATTGGTGAAATAACATGAATATTGATTTACTACTTTCTGAAAAAGGATGGAAAATGGAAAGGAAAGGAAAGCATTATTTGAATGCAAGATTGTCCAAATTACCTTGTGCAAGGTAATTAAATAAGCTGCTTTTGTCATTCTACACAATATTTAACTGCTGTCTCAGTGACCTTTAGAACATTAAATCCAAACCATAAAGGAGATTACGGGGGAATAATGAGAAAAGCAGTATCAGAAAGAGATTGCACTTTCCTCCCCTTTTAATCAGAGCTGCTGGTCTGTTCTTGCAGCTATATACTGTGACTTGTCCATTGCATTCTGTCTCAATGGAATTGAAATAAATATTTTAGTAATCATCATGTTCCTTTAGTCAACTGGCAATGATGGTAACCACTCTGAGGAAAAAATACACTTCTCTATCTTTTTATCTTAAAGCCTTCAACACTCTCCCAGCACAAATGCCAGCTTTCATTTTAGAGTAAGCTGCATTTCTGTCCTATGTAGATGGGACTTATACTTTTCCTGTTTCTGTAAGTTATGCCTGTAACAACTGTAAAAAATGGATGCTATCTACAGTATGATTGATGTGAAAATTGTGATATGTAGGAGGAAGTACCTTGATTAAGAGCTCCAACATCAAACTGAGAAGACAAGTCAGGGTGTTTCTTTGCTTCTGAAAGACTTCATCTCTCTTTGCTACCTATTCAGTCATACCTGGACGTATTTCCAGGTAATATATCAGGAAAATATATCTAAAGACAATTATTGCTGTAACTGGAAAAAAATCCAGAAAATATCAGGGTTTGCATTCATTCTCAACCTCCAATTTTCTTAAGCTATTGCTCCTGTCCATTAAACCATTTTTGCTTAAATTTTCTTGAAAATTTTCTTTTTCCATAGCTTGGATACTACTTGTGGCAACACATGAAGGATTTAGCTGTGGTATTAGATCAATTCTTGTTGGTTGTGTTAAGAAACAGTTTGTACTGGGGGCTTTGTTTTTGCACTGTTTTCACACCTTTTGACTAGGCATGTGCACATGATTATCAAAAAATACTATACCAGCTTTTCTGAAATATGATGAATGCATGTTTGTTCCATTTGAACTTAGAAATCCAGATTGTGCCCCAGCTCTAATCAATTAAAGCTGTGCAAAAATAGAGATCAAGGATGTAATATGGAGACACATAGACATAAGCCAAAATAACAGTATCCTGACAATCATTGCATCTGGAAGTATTAATTTTCAAGGTATTTTTATCCAGTTCTTTTTCAAAATGGTATTTGGAGATACTTAAGAATATTGAAGGTGGCAGTGAACTTAACTAAGAGAATTAGTAAATGTATTTCATTATTGAGAAGATAGAGAGGCTGTTCACAGCATGGCTTTGATACTTGTTTTGGTCTGCAGGTTTTTCTTTTCAGAGGACTGAATTTTGTAACTTAATTTTAAACAATCTGAATGCCACAAAAACATCTGTGAATGTGAAAGCCAGGTACTGTGCTTGATAGTTGCAGAGACCTTAACCAGTAGCACCACATCAACTGGAAATGGGTTAATATTTTGGATATAGTACCTTTTCCCCATCCAGTGTAGCTTTTTCTTCAAATGCTTCTCGCAGTTACCTGTTCTTCCAAAGATTTCAGGACTATGAGGATTGTGCCAGCCTTTTCTACATTCAGGAGCAGTTGGTGCTTTAGTTATTTCTTCTTGAACATCAGTTCTAGCATACTGCTGGTAACAATCGGAAATTCTGATAAGATTACAGATTACAAAATAGTCATTTGATTTTTAATTTGATATCGAAACATATGCACATCCTTGGAAAGGCGAATAGCACTTACGTAGCTATGGTAACCAGTGCAGCATGTGGCAGAGAGATAGCTTGCTCAGTAGGGGAAGGAACTGAACAAGGGAATGAAAAAGTAGTTATTCTTCTTTTCATGGGTAAAAATGTCCTTTAAAATATAAGCTTTAGAGAAAAAAAAAATTGGTGATAGTCATGCACTTTGTAGGTGAGTTGTACTCTTCATTATCTAATCATTAAGAGGGATCAAACATATTCAAAAATATATATTATTCATGTCAGTCTTAACCCTATTCAATGCTGAGATATGTTTTATTTTCTTCAACTACAGTTTCAGAACATTGGGTGGTAGAAATAATTGAACTGTTGAACTGTTGAATGAATTGTTACATTTGTTCCATTTGCTGGAAGTCATCTGTAGTCAGTTCTGTTCCTCAGGCATTCCCTTAATTCAGATGCATGTAACATCACATTATTGGACACAGCTGAAGCTCCTGGTTTCCACAGCATGTATGACAAGATCAGACAAAACCCATTTTAGTATGCAGCTGCAGCTTCAAAGTTTGTGACCTGATACAGTTCTTGTGGTAACTTTGTTTTTACAGTAAGTGAAAAATGTGTGAAGTGAGCAGGAATTAGCTGTATTTTTGGAAGGCTTTAGTTAAAAAGGAAAAAAAAAATCAAGTTACTGTTCATTACCTCAGTACCAGAGAATTAATTTGGATTTCTGTGAAACCAAGCCATATTGGCTGCAAACAGGAATTTGTTCTTGGAAGGATAACAACAGCCAGCCTGTTGCCCTTGTTTACACTGTAAAAGGTACATAGGAAAAGAGGGAATTGCATCCAGCATGCACTCCATGTAATTAAAACATGAAAAGTACTGCTGGTTTGGCCTTCTTTCTAAACAAATGTCAGGGCAAATATTCAAAACTAAGGAGAGCCAAGCCAAGGCTGCAAAAAACTTTGCTGTCAAAAATCCCTGTGAGAATTAAGATGACAATTTTGGCAGTTTCATTACACCCTTTCTGACCAGAAGAATTCAGACAATTGTGTTTTTATCTGTATCTGGATTCAGGCCCCCACTGACTTAGGTGATGTGTATTTCAGAGGTGCTTAAAACATATGAGTTGCAGCCTGCTTCTCAAGGCTGTAAGTTTCTCTGCACATTTGTGGTGGTTGTGTGCTTGAGACTGATGCTGTCAATAACCTGAAATATGCTTTCTCCTGCTACCTTAATGTAGTAAATCTGAAATCTGCATTGGGCAAAGAATGAACATACAAATACATAAATGAATTGACAGATTTTATTTTTTTTCAATATTATCCCCGAGAGAAGACACAAAGAAAGCTCATGCGTCACTAAGGACACAAATCTTTGGAGCTAAATGCATCCAGATAAGGGCATGTAAGGATGGTGGAAAATATTTGCAAAAGCAGCTGAAGAAAGTTTGCTGCCAGGCTGTCTTGCCATGTAAACCATTACTCAGGCTGAAAGGATCTGTGCTTTGGAAGATAGATTTACTAAAGTCGTCCTATTTGTTATCATTGCTTTGTAGACATTTTAAAATTCATCCCAAGAATGTATGTCTGAAGAGTTAACTTGCTGTGGGGATATGTATGTATGTACGTGTGTCTATATATATATATACATATTTGAAGTGTATATATTTAGGGAAAGAGATTCTGAAGAGGGGGTGGAAACAGAGCATCTGCAGGAAGAGCTATGTTTCCTTATGCACTACTTTGGGATTTTTTTGTCCCAGTTTAAAACAGTACTGAAAGAGGAGGAGAGAAGCTCTCTAAAGGTATTTGAAGAAATTTTGACTGGTGCTCACTTTTATAGTTAAATTTTTGAACCAGCTACTTCCTTGCTTAAATACAAGATAATCTAGTTTTCAGGCAAGTTCCCTAGACCAGGTCTTGGGTGACACTTGCACACCGACTGTGCAGAGCTCAGGATCATGTTACACAAAACCAGAGATTTGGAAGGTTATTAAGGAGTCTGCCTTTCCTGTTAAAAGTTACTCAGGGATCCCCAGGCCATTGCTGTCATATTTGCATACCTTGTTCTTAAATAAAATTCCTATGTAGGTTTGCTACATAACTTGCTCCAGGGTTTAAATGTCACTGCTGTAAGGGTGGAGAAAGGAGAGTTTTACATTGTTCGTGTCTAAGCTAAGCCTGTTCTTCTTCAAGTTACTGTGACTTACCATCCTCAATGGACATGAAGAATGATTAAATTCCAGCTATTTTCTGATGTCAGCAGCTATTTTCTGATGTCAGCTCTTGTCTGATTTCTGACATTTCATTTGATTTGCCTATCTTCATTCTCCTAATTTCCTAACTAAATAAATAAGAATTTTTGCCTCTATGTGTGTGAGACATAGTTTGTTGCAAAAGCTATACTTTTAAAATACTTTTGGTTTTCTTGTTCTAAAACTTTCCAGTTTGCTGTATTTTTCTTGAAGTGCAGTGGTAAAACTGGATTCAATGTCTACTAGGAAGGAAGAAAGGAAAACAGCTCAGTTTCATGTCTTATGCTAACATGCCTTGGCATTATATTTCCTTTCTTCTTGAAATAATAGTGTTATTTTCCAAGTTTATGTATGAGAGTATGAGAATCTCATAGATTCTCAACAGATGCTTATGTATTAACCCTAATTTTTCATTAGCATTGCTTTGAGCATTTTCCTGAGTTTTCATCATTAGAATACCTCTAGACAAATTATGAAGATTATTTTAAGTGACAGTTGTTACCTGCAAATGAATTGAGAAATGTGTTTCTCTATTTTATTTTTCCAATTAAGGCCAAAATCTTAAGTGCTCAACTTAGTATACAGAGCTCTTTGAAATGCCTTATTGGACTATATTATTTCAGTTTGATAGAAAAATAAATCATTGTTTCTTTCTGAACAGCTTTTTCAGACTGAATAGCTTTACACAGCCAGATCATAGAAATTTCAGCCAGACTCTATTTCCCTGATTTACTAGGGAACTTACTGCAGCTCCTGAAGGCTAACTCAGAAGCCATAAACTGAAGTGTATTAAAGCTACTTCTTGTTGCCTATCTGCATGCCCTTCAGCCTGACAGAGAAATAAACATGAGGTTTGACATGATTCGGTTTTCATTTTATTACTATCCTACATTGTTTAGAAATGGACTGTGATATTGTTTTTCTGTGTTTAGTATGGATGTTGAATTTACCGACTTGTAATTCTCTGGGTATTCATTCCTCTGTGAAAAATGTGTGTATTTGCTTAGGGGTTTTTGTTTTCAGAGATAATCAATAATGCTTCAGAAAATCCATTACTTGAAATCCACTCCCATGCATGTAGCTCATCCTTCTTTTTTTACACTGTTTTGACTTACTTAGGTAATTATTTCACCTTTACAACCAAAAGAGTCCCAAGCACAAGCAGGCCTTTTTCTGGTAAAACTCTGTTTATCAGTCCAGGTATGAAACCTAGGAGAATGAGAAATGAAAGCTATTTCTTAATGTTTCACTTGGAATTTTCAAGGGACGATGCAAGTCTCCATTAAAAGCTGGCACAGCTTCACCTTTGGGTAAAGCCAAAGGTGAAGCTGAACTTGAAATTTGCCGCCTTGAAGTTGGCTGATTTTTGGGTTGGGTTTGGTTTTGCGTTATTTTTGTTTTGTTTTGTTGTTATTTGTTTGGAGTTTTTAATTTTTGGGGCGAGCAGTAGTCTAAAAAGTGTCAAAATTTGGTTTCATGGCAATGCTGGCCTAAATAATTAAGGGTGGAGAGGTGAAGGGAAAGACTGTTAAGGGGAGAAACAGATGGCATCTGTCCACTGGCTTTCCAGCAGATGGTCAAGCCTTCCTGAGGGACATTCTCTTCTGATGCCCTCTTCCCACCTTCTCCTGCCCATCTTCTGTCCATGTTTTCCTTTACATTTACTGTACCAAATTTCTGGAGTTATTGATGCAGTGTCTTTCTTGAAGAGACTTTATCCCTTTCTCTTATCATTCTCTTGTCTCCCTGTAGATGGGACAGTTTTCCTGTCTCTTCTGCAAAACAGAGTGGGACTGCAAAACACAGTGTGGGACTTGTTTTCTTTTTTGTGAGTGAGAAAACCCCCAGCTGACAGCTGAGGGAACTATTCTACTTGGTGATCATCAGCTAAGAAATCAGTATTTCTAGGGCAAAGGATGCAGTTCTCTGTCTCTTTGTAAAACTGGGGAAATGTCGGCTCTTATGCTGTGATTTAATGTGAAAATACAGCTCTTTTTACAAGAACTTCACTGTTTTCACATTTTGCATTTACTTAGAATAATAGAATATAAAATGCTTTAGTTAGGAAGGTTTCCAACTATTGTCTTCTTCATCTATTCAGTTAATTCCTTTTGGGCTTTTGATAGCATATGTGTATTTTTTCATTTTTTCTAATGCTAGAAATTATGATTGAAAGCATTTGCTGAAGAATTAAATTTCTCTAACCATAGAAACATAGAATTGAATAATATCCAAGAAAATTTGTTATCTCTATATGATTCTAGTTTAGAATTTTGGCACTGGTAATTAAATTACTAAGTTGTGCATTGGAAATAAGTTTACCAATTTTATGCTAGTCTGATTTTTTTTTTCTCTCTGTCATCTGAGTTTCTCTATTTATCTGATTCAGTCCTGTTTTCCATGTCATTCCCATGTATTTTTCTGAGCCCTATTTACTCAACAAAGGTATAAAACCCCTGTAAACTAATATTGAACCAGTTATCAGTGTTTTAAATGATGATGTGTGACTTCACTGAAGAAACAGGGTGTGCTACAAGTTTCAAATATGATAGCAATGCTGATTTCTTCACAACTGTGTTAAGAACAGCTGATGTCCAGTAGAAACCACCCGTGTTGGGCATTTCCAGCAATAAAGCCATCAGAACATTACTGAAAAGTGTTAAATATTAGTGCAGTCTGGAAGAACAAAATTTCCTGCACTGTTTAAAAAAATGGGAGTGAATATTGCTGAAAGTTTAATCCTAACCTGTAGACTGGTAAGAGGAATAAATTAGCCCTGTGAATGTGAACTGCTAAAGGGTTGCTATTCCATGGGGAAATCTTGCTGCTGAGAACTGCTTCACAAGGAAAATTTTTCTTTTTGCCAGTGTAACCCAGACTCTGTGAATGGCTCTTCTTTGAGCAACAACATTTTTATGTTATATTTACATGTTGCCTTATGGGTATGTGTTCACAGAGATATGAAGAATAAACATGAAGTTATGCAGTGTGTATTACAAAGTTGCTACAAGGAATTAGTTAATAAATAACATAAGAAATTAATAATTAACTGCCTTGTCTTACATCTTCCTGATCTTTATTCATCTGGTATTTCATAGGAACCTAGTTTATCTTCCATCCCCACTTATCTAGTCATGATTTCTCTTTCATGTTTCCTCTTGTTTTGCATTATTGCGACTGCTCATCTGTTTCGTCTGTGAGTATATGGTGTTTACAGCCATTGCCAAGCAACCCTGAGGGCTATTTTAACTAAAGCACAAATAAAGGATAGTTTCATTTTTGTCCTTAAACTGACCATTTAATCAGTAGAGTTAGTAGGTACACTATAGAAAGATGTCAGGCCTCTAATTTCAAAGACACAGTGTTGTTTTTTTCATTAATAGCAGTGATTACAGATAAATTTCTATATACGAATGACTTCAGGAAAGCTCATGATTTTTTTGGTACTGTTTTGCAGGGGATTTCCCAAGAAAACAGGCAGAACTGCTAGGATAGCATCAGATGAAGAGATTCAAGGGTCAAAAGATGCTGTAATTCAGGATCTGGAGAGAAAACTTCGCTTCAAAGAAGACCTTTTGAACAATGGGCAACCAGTAAGAAAACATAAAATGCCCTGGGGAATGGGAGTGGGTGGGAGTGGGCATTATTGGTAGTTTCTGAAGCATGCTGCATATAAAATAATTGTTGTAGATTGCTTTTTATATATTTATAATTTTTAATTGAATTTTCAAATTGCATTTCTAAAAGGAATGACAGTGTACATTTTGTTCTATCATTCCTTCTCCTGTTTGACAACTTTATTTGTACTTAACAAAGCAATGGAGGTCGCAAAAATGGTGAATTTGTATAAGAAGCCTGCACAGTCTGTACACCATGACTTTTTGAGCCTCAGGGGCCATTTGCTTTTGACCATTCATTACTGAGTGAATGAACGTGCATAGCTCTTTTTCAGTCCAGGCTCATTCTACCTCGTGCCCAGCCACTGGACAATGGGGGAAGCAATGGGTGGTAACTGGACATCAGAGAAGGGCAAGGCAGTTCATCATAAAAACAACCCATTAGGATTCAGGCATCATTGGATTTTGCCATTGGAGGGCTTCTTTTGACCGATATAATTTTGACCAGTAGAATAGAAATAACCTGTAGTATTAACTTACAGACTCAAGAGTTAATGACCTGCTCGAGGAGTCAAGAAATGAGGTAAAATGAGAAAATGAAGCAATGGAAATGCACAGCCACAAAGATCTCTTTTCATTTTTATGCACTTAAGATACACATAAAAGATAAAATACCAAATTCTTCAAGCTCAGATTTGAAGAGAAGCAACTTCTCTAAGATTTTTTTACTGTTATTAGGACACTATCTTTGAAGCAGAAATTTTTTTTAAGAGGAAAGTAATTTTAAAAATATAAACTGTTACCCCTCTTTTGTCAATAAAATGTTTTTGAGAAACATCTGAATACCTTGGGATGCCTTTGTGTCACTTAGAAAGGAAGTGGAATTTTATGCTTCTCAGGACAGTGTTCCAAGGTTTATTAAGTTTGCTACTGGGTCTGAGCTATGAACTGTGGTGGTGTAGTTCAAGAAAGCCCATTGAGTCAGACTATCTATCTACAGAGGTTTGATTTTGGTTCTTAATAAGGTCAGTGGAGTGAAGTAGGGAGAATATTCAGAGTGACTGCTGCTTCTGTTACCCTTCTCCATTGACTGCACAGTGTTTGGCAGTTTTCTGTAGCAGTTAAGCAAAATCTCTGTCATAGTGTATTAGTTCCTGTATTTTCCAAGGAGGTGGGCTGAGAATTACTGTCAACGACTATTTTGGAAATGAGGGAGATGAATGTCCTGGGCAAATGAATGGAATGTCCTGAGAATGCCCACATGGCCCAAGGTGAAAAAAAAGAGAGACCAACTGTGATCAGATGATGTGGGAGCTTGATAAATAAACTCTCTTTCAGTGCTTGCCTTGAGGCTTTGGCCTTGCAGATTCCTGTCTTTGGTAAGTTCTGTATGTGTAATCGTGGCCTTGGGCACTTGAAGTGACTGCAGAAGAAATAAAAGTGAAGAAAAGTTCATGATTTTCTTAGACATTTGTAACCAAGACAACACTGCTACCTAGTTGTCATGAGTTTCAGCCTGCTGGTTTAGCTGCAACATGACATTAAAAAAAATAAATTAAATGAGATTTTTTGAAAAATGCAAGCATGAGGTAATGTTTACATTTTTCATTCTTCATTCATTTTTTATTTCTCTCTTTAAATGAGGTGTTTCATCGTGAAATGAGTCTGTCTTCCACAAACTTGCATTTTTTTGCAATGTTGATTTGTAAGAAAGTGTCTGAAATGCATTCATAAATGCAGGAAGAAAATTAATATTGAAATAATTGGTTTATACATTAATGTTTTCTTTTAATTTGCTTTCTCTTCTTAGTGTAAATTGTATTTTATAAGCTGTCTCCTCAGTTTCTGAAAGAGTAAGAAGAAATAGAAATCTAAAAATTTTGAAGAATACATTTTTCTGTATTTTGGACAAAACATTCAAGTAGAGTAGAATCTCCTTATCATTTTTGGCAGTGTTTTCTGCCTTGTATAAAAGCTGAGCATAATGACTTGGAGTAAGATTTGGGATGATTTGATATGCCTTCTTCTGATGGCCATGCTGATTTAAGCAGCTCCTATTGCTCATTCCTACCCAAGTCCCTGGCACGAGGATGGAAACAAATGGCAGAGTCAGTGCAAGGGTTGCTTAAGCCAAAACAGACACTTGTAATACTAAAAAAATGCATTACAAACTGTGGTAGAAAATTTCTTTTAGAAACATATTGCTGCTCTCTTTTATCAACCTTACTTGAAGCATTGCTGACTATGTACTGCTTTGTAGCTGGAGAAATAATATCTTTTCTTTCCTTTGCCTCCCCTCTCACCTCCTTTTTATTTTTTGTTCAGAGATTGACATATGAGGAGAAAATGGCTCGTCGATTGCTGGGAGCAGACAGCGCCGCAACTGTCTTCAATATACAGGAACCAGAAGAAGATCCTGCTATACAGGTGCCACATAACTCTACAACTTCATAGGAAAAAATGTCTTTCAGTTTTTCTATTTTACAGACTCTGATTGTCATTAAAATAAAGTTCTACATAAGGCAATAAATATACACAAGATAAGATGGGTATTGATTACAGAAATCATGTGTTACCTATTAGTGCATTAAACTGGAGGATCACATGTCTATTGCTCAGTTTTTCCATAAGGTTGAGATTTCTTGAATATTTGCTTTCTGCTTTAAACTCTTCCATTTATCCTATTCTGTCCTGACCTTTAAGTCTCTCGAGGCAAAAAAGACATCTACTATCTTGAAACTATCATCTTTTTATTTGTGTGATAGGCACTTTTTGGGTGCAGACCAAAACCACAGCAGAAAGTCTGCTTGAAAGGCCAGGTACACACTCTTCATTGTTCAGATGCCAGAGCTGCTATTCAGAAATGTGCAGCATTCATTTGCCTATGGTGCTGCACAAAGTACATTCTCTTGAAAAGAACTCTGAGGAACTGTCATGGATATCTCTTGGTCTTCTTTCTGCCTCTTGATCTTCTTTTCTACCCTTGCAGGAAGCTCGCTCTGTTGGTGCTTCTGTAGTGAGTCCTGTGGATATTCAAAAGGTTAACTTTTTCACCTTTTTCTGTCTTGTTTTTTGTCTACCTTTTTTTCTTTCTCGTTTTCATTCTGCTGTTCTTGGCTAATAACAAGAGGTCATCTAGCATTAATAACTGTGGAAATTTGGCTGCTTAAGTTGTTCTAGAAGCCTGTGTGAGTGCAGACAGTTTAACAGCAATCATTGTGTGCTCCACTATTTTTGTGCTGTAACAATAACATACACTGATAAGATATTAACTGTGTCATGTACTTCACGGTTTACTTTTATGGTACACTTCAGGAAACAAAGACATTTTAAAACTACCTGCAGTTTATAAGGTACTCCTCTGCTTTTCTATTTTTTGTGATTATTGAGGATTATGATTAGTTCTGTAACTGATGGTAGAAAGATGTCATGTTATTCTCAGACCAGAGGCAGTGACAGAGGATGGGGATGTGAAAGGATGCTTTGCATGAGATGCATGTTCTCAACAAGGGTCAGAGACAATGGCCAAAGGTAATTTGAAAGAGTGTCTGAATTTCTGCTGACTGAGAAGAGCACTGACTAAATTTTTTTTCCTGCTTCTGAGCTGTTTTACAGTGTGACATTATCACTGTTATCAGTAAGATTCCAAGCAGGAATTCTGTACTGCAAAGTAGACAGTTCAAGAAAGCAAATAACAGTGTATATCAGTAAATCATAACAAATTCAAACCAGTCATAGTGTTTTACACTTGATGACCCTTTCTGCTCTTCCTGCTAATATCCTCAATACTGTTAGGATAAATTTTGTCCTGCACAAGGACCGTAGCAACAGGAGTAAAGGGAAACAATGATCATGGACTGCCACTGTTGCCATTTTCTCTTATTTTTTTCCTCATTTTTACAGGCAACTGTAAACAAAATAATTTTTTCCTTCTGGGTTCAGCCTCTGGTACAGTTCTATGCAAATAGCAGATGTGAACCATATGGTCTTCTAGCCATCTGGAAACAAAACCCACCCTAAATCTGTCTGTACCCTCAAGGAAATATTAGCGTGTTCCTTTTGTTTTTATGAACTGCCTCAGAATACTTTTATTCTTATAGGATTTTTTAAAAAAATGGAAAGAAAGCAACCAATGACTTTCTTTCCCCGTATAAATTAGACCTTAAGACAGCATGAAATACAGTTTTTGCCTCATACCAGATGTCTTGATTGTTTCATAGGGAAGTTATTGGAGACATGGATTATAGTGTTTTTCTTCAACAAGATACATTTTCCTTTTATATGTAAAAACTTAATGGATTGTTAAAGATCAGTAAAATAAAAAAATCCAAACATTCAGAACATATCTTCATAAGCAATGTGTTGAAGCTGGACACTAATATCTGCCTCTCGTTTGACAGGAATATAAAGTCTCCAGCTTTGAGCAAAGGCTGATCAGTGAAATTGAATACAGGCTGGAGAGATCTCCTGTGGAAGAATCAGATGATGAAGTGCAACATGGAGATGAACCTATTGATAACAGTATGTCACCATATTTTGAGATAAAGCTGAAGCACTACAAAATCTTTGAGGGAATGCCAGTCACATTCACATGCAAAGTGGCAGGAAATCCAAAGCCAAAGGTAAGGAAAGATGGTAAATATTTCTAGAATGTCTTGGAAGAGTTCTGTGTTGGTACCTTACCATCAGGCTCTGGACTCTGTGGACTCTATCTTACAGGAACAGGAGTTATTCACACTTGACAAGAAATACTCCTAACTGGCATAAACTGCAAATCTCATGTGGCATAACTGGAGTTATTTAGTCAAAATTTAGTAAAAAAAATGCTACCATGAGGCTTCTGCTCTCAGTTCTCCTGAGACTTCTCAACTATTTTACCTGGAAGTGATGCTTCTGTCATTTTCAGAGTTACCTTCAGGCTACATTTATAGCACAGAACACAATGCAATGCTAGAAAGCCCCACGTGAACTGGCACAGGACTCCCAAAAGCCACCTCATGTTGCTAGCATGGGTAATTAGTTCAGGCATGGCAACATGCTAATGCAAAAATCTGCGGGCTCCAATTCAGAAGCCAGCATGGTATCTCTCATTCCTCAGCATCTACACACACTAACAAGACTAGGTTTTACTGGAATGTAGGAGAAGGCGTAATAAAGTACCATAAGGTCCCATATATCCCAGCAGCAAGATGAGACATGATGGCGAGGTTTTAGTGATGAACTTCTGAGGGAGGGTTGGGCTTGGGAAGTATTTCCTTGTAGCAAATGTAAAAGTACCAGTTGCGTGATGTCAGTAGTTTGGAAGAATGCCCTCCTTGGGGAGGTTGCATACAACCATTTCAAAAATTACTTGGCAATCAACTGACTGATTGTGCCTCAGGCAAAAGGCAGCAGCTTCTTCAAGTCCCTGGCAAAGCCAGTGTCTTCCCTGTGAGGTCCTCACAGCTCTCACAGTGACCTCTCGTGGACAGGGGCTCTTCTCAGAGAAGATCAAAAGATGCCCTATCTGTTACATAAGACCTTCATGAAAGCACTCACATCCAAATCTCTCATCTAGTGTAGGCTTTACGGGTACTTACGATTTCAAATAGAGATAAATGGAAGTAACTTTACATGCCCAATGATATGTGTATGATACTGTACCAGCTGTTAATTTAAAAAAAAGGACTTTATGAGGTAGCAGAGGAAGAGAAACAGAGAACTAACGCTACATCTACATCAGCAAAGAGTGCAGACCAGAAGAAAATCTCTAGAATGAGACATCTATCCCTGCACACGTCAGAAGGTTTTACTCCACGCTAGCTCTAATCTCGTCCCACAGACTGAAGCAGATGCACATTTGATGAGTTCTTGGAGCACATTTTTTGGCTTAGTTTCATCTGAAAGGAATCCAGTTCTGTGCTCCAAGAGCACAACATTATGTGAACCACTGCAAAGTGGGGTTGATCAGTATACTTATATCAAAAAAGCACTCCTGCTTCAAACTGAAGACACACACACTGAGAAGATAAGCCCAGGTTTTGACTGAAACCAAACTTTTCGTGTTTAGCATTCTGAGATGACCGTAGGCAAGAGTCTGTTGTGCTGAACAAGGGTGGAATGCAAATGGGTCTGTTGCTGACAGAAGTGCAGTGTGTGCACAGATACTCTTTCTGCCTGAGGCTTATGACTAAGTTGCTAGATGACCTATTATGAGTCAGCCTTAGTCAACTTCACCATTCCCTAATTTCCACAGTTTCCAATTAAGGTGTAGTTTCTCTATCTGATTTAAGACAGATGAAAGGGGATGTCTCCTTTCTCTCACTGGGCCGATAAGGATTGCACAGCCGAGAAACCACATTCCTAGTACTTCCCCTAAAGCACGCCCTCACAGAGGAGCATCTGATGTGAATGCCCTGTGATTCACAGCGATGTTCTGTTTCCCTGCACTGTCAAAGCCTGCACATGAAGAAGTGATTTGCTCTTGCACGTGGAACTCTGGCCCTTTGTTCCATTCACTCGCAGATGCTTTGTGTAATTTGTTAAGTTGCTTGGGATGGAACCAATATCAGTCCTGTTGTATGGCTACTTGTTAGCCAGGCTTCGAAAATGTCCCAGGCCCCTCATCTGCCAGAGCATTCCAAGACAGCAGTTTTGTAAAGCTCAATGGCTGAGGGCTGCCCTTCTGCTGTCATTTGTTGAAGCTGGAAGTGTTGCTTGTGAATAAATTTTTTACTTTGGCAAATGAAAAGCTGGAAATAATTTACTAACTTGAAGCTCCTCCCTTCTAAGTATTCTGTCAGGTCTGCCAAGGAATGGTTTTGGGAAAGACTGTAGTGTTTCTAAAATCTGGCATTCATTACAAGGGATTTTTCTAAGCAGAGTTATTGGCTTGATTATTTTTTCCCCTGAACATGCCATGTAAATTGAATACTGATGTGCAAATTCTATCTTCATATATGACTTTTTAAATCTGAGCCTACTCTTTCTTCTAACCTTTGGCGTAATGTAAAACTATTTTCTCATCAAAATGAGAAACCTGTGGTGCTACAGGAGGGACTATGGAATACTTCTTTTTAAGGGATTATTTCTCCTCAGAATTTAGACAATGCCATACAAGAGGTTAATCAAGAAACAAATGTTATATAAATCTCATACTGAGCACTCTTCACATGGCTGAATATAATTCTTGGGTGATTAAAAATGCCTCTGTTGCCCAAGATCAAACCCTCCCTTTGTACTGTGTGTGCCATTGTATTCCTAGTCATTATACACTGGTTTCTGAAAATTTGGTGCAAATAAAAGTAATCCAGATGCAGTGTTCAGTGCCTACGTAGTTTAATGGTACATTTATTAAAATTTATCCTAGAAAGAAAATACTTCACTGCAAGGGCCATTGTCTCCTGCAGTGGTAGTATTTTACTTATTAACTCCATGTCAGATAAAGGTAATATTAAGAATTTACTACTCACGTGGGATGCAAATGCTTTTAAAGTTAGTTGAAATAAGTTTTGGACAACATATACATGATGTTTGGATAGCTGGTTCAGTTAATATTTGTGTGTATTTCCATGCACGTCTCCTGATACTTCTAATAAGTGTACTGTTATTAAATAGTTACTACTTAATGCAGTAGATTTCCAAGCAACATCATGACACATGTAAAGCATGCAAGTTAAAACTCATTTTTTGCAGCAGTGTTGCTTTAGCACCCATTAGCATGTGTATATAAGTGATCAAATATCTCTTATATCTCCAGTAAGTGCTCTGTCAGCAGACAAGAAGACATGACTAAATCTTTTGTTCAGGCCACAAAGTCTCTGCAAGGCTGCTGACAGATGAAATGGGAAACAAGCATAACCAGCTATTGAGGAAATGAAATCATTTCAACTTACGCACAATGCTTTTAATTTAAAAATCATACACAGTAATAAATTTTTAAGGAAAACTTCCACTCATTTTCACAAAAAAAAAATCTCCATTCTTTTTTGTGAAATTCAAAAGTATATCCTTAACTCTCCCCCAAGTGAGTGAATTTCAAGCTTTGAAATGTTGGCACATATGAAGAACCCAGCAGATTAAACTCTATCAGGAATGGAATTGCACATTGCTCTGTCACTTCGTTTTTTACTAGAGAGCCAGTACCCTTTCCTCACTCTTAAGCCCTAAATTTCCACTTCAAGAATGAGCCTGAGCAAAATGTGTGTGTTTTCCTCATGCTAAATAGTCCCAGCATGACCAGGACAAATACAGCTGTACTTTGAATGAGTTGGCCTCGTAAAAATGGTGTAGGTATCCACACTAGTAACAGTGGTGTAGGCACAAGTGTCTCAAATGCTGAGCACAATGTTATGTGTAGTACACCCTTCAGAAACGACCAGTAAATAATGTTCTACTTAAATAAGGGTTTGGGCAGCTGAGTACAGCTTTCCCAGGATAACATTTTTCAGATATTCCTCTGTGTGTGTTCATGCATACACAACATTTACTTTTGATTCCAGCAGTTATCAGTTTGGGATTTTACTTTATTATTATAATATTTTTTTTTAAATCCTGAAAGCCAGGTCAATTTTTTTTTCCCTTCAAGTTTGAGGCACTAAAAATACATTTTTTGTGTGTGTAATTCATGGATTACTGTAAGATATTATCCTGCATACATCATTTTTTTGGCTCACTGAAAGTATATCTTGGGTCAGCCAGAGAATAGAATTATGTATCAAAAGTACTGGAAAAGCCCTCTGTTTGATAGCCAATGTAACTGCTCTGTGCAGCTTGGAACTGTGCTGGTGTTGGCATGCAGTTATTAACGGATGTCGATGTGCTGCTTTGCTTTGAAGTATTTCCTATTACTTTGCAAAGCTGTCCTGTCACACCAGGGTGACATTGTTAGTTTCAATCATGTCATTACGCTGAGCTGGCCCCTCCACACACTGAGCTGCTCACTGCCAGTGGGAGCAGCTATATCCCCTCTGGCATTTTGGTCCAGTCCAGTCAGCGTAATGGATATGAGACAAAACGGGTGTTTCAACAGTGAGATCATTGCTTCTATTTTATTCATCATTGAATTAATTAAGCCTATCATTATCTTGGGTTTTTCATCTGTTTTTATTTTCTGAAAAGAGACCAAAAGCATTCTCAAGTTTTTTCTACAACTTCTCCAGCTTTAAGCAAAATAAACGTAAAATTATTAATCTATAATGAAATTAGTAATCTTTTCTTTGAAATGACATTTAGTTTCAGTTCTTGAAATGTTCAGCCCTTATGCACCTGAACATTTTGTTGGAAAATGTTCAGGCTGTTGTTTCTCTTTGGTCCACTAATAATCTTGTAACTGTTCATGAAAGTGGCTCATAGAAAGAGGAGCTGATCAAAGCAGTTTTCTTTTACTACTTACCAGAGAGTTCTTCAGCAGTTAAATTTGTTAGTGCTATTAAATGAGAAACTATGACAATGAGCACCCACCTCTTACCAGCTGTGCTTTGTTTTCTCTCTGCAGATTTATTGGTTTAAAGATGGGAAGCAAATTTCTAAACGAAGTGATCACTACCGAATTCAAAGAGAACCTGATGGAACTTGCTCGCTGCATACTGCAGCCTCCACCCTGGATGATGATGGGAATTACACTATTATGGCTGCTAACCCACAGGTAAATGAAGGTTTGGCTCCAGAGCAAACATCCTTCTGGACATAAATCTTCAGAAATCTATCTCATCTCACATATGCATGTTTTAATTAAATGATGAAGTCACCATAAAGTATGCAAGTTAGATTTCTGTTTTCGTCTTGCATCAGTAGGGTGGGACTTTTTTATCTCCAAGAGATTAGCAACTCAACAGTAGTTTTTTTTCCTATGGTTTGAGGTTTCAGGGGGAGGGGTGTCATTTTTTAATTACTCTTCCATTAGTTGTTTCAGCTGATAACATTTCAGTATTCTAACTGAGCATGGATAGCACGTATATATAAAGGGAGAAAAACATCCAATTTACCAGAAGAAGTACCAGTCCAGCAATTTAACTTTCTTTTGTTGACCCTACTCACTGACTGAGGCCAGTTTTTGAAATTAGTGGGAGTATGTCACACCTCAACCTGCTTACATTAGGCAGATTGCAAGTGTGTAAGGCAAAAAAAATCTATCACTATTATGTAGCAGGCCTGTGTCTATCTTAAACTGCTTTTCTGAAACACAGTTTAGCAATGCCATTTTTTCTTTGCAGATTTAATACAAGAGCTGAGGGTACACAGCAGAAACCCACTAGTTCATTAGACAGGGCCAAACTTACAGGTCATTCATCCTATGGAAGCAGCTTTTTCAATCCACTTTTCCTACACCACAGCAAGTTGAGGGGAAAGAGTTGCCTGTGAGAAACCAAAGCAGTAACATAACTTTTGGGATGTAATGAATTATTTTCTTGTGCAGTGCCAAATATCTTGCCAATACTAGGCCTGCAAGGAGAATCGCGCTGTAGAATAACAAACTGTATCACTGAGACAGAGTTTAATCTAAGCAGGAGTGTTGTGCTCTGTTTTGCACGTTGCTAGGTTACTCAGCATGACACTGCCATTTTTGTCTCACTCTTCAGCTTGTCAGTCCTGCTCATACTGCAGAGGGCTTGTGAATATAAGGGGTTGTACACAAGGGCAACACACAGAGCAGCTTTTGGGTAGATTCTATGAACTGAAGTGCTTAAATATGGGTGGTTTAACTATTATTTCTACATATATAACTAAAAGAAATACTTATGAAATCTCATAAGGCTATGGAATTGTTCAAGCTGGGAGCTTTTACACATAGATGACATTGTTACAACACTTGGTACCATTTAAACTGTGAAATTTCACAACAGGTTTAAAAATATATGCATGCTCAAGGTAAGAAATGGTTCCTGTTTATCTTCCTCTAAGTGTTGTCTCAATGCATGCACAGAATTTCACTGTGTAGTGTTACTGTGTGATCCAAAGTCTTGGAGAACTTGGTGAACAAACTGCCTTTGTGTTTGGGCACTGTACTCTGTCCCTGAATATTTACAGCCTCCTTTGGAGCATTTGTTGTTCTGGATAATGCTCATTCAATGGCACAAGAGTGACCCAGGTTACCAGTTCTGGTCATTGATGGCACTACTTTGTTAGTGAGTTTTTGGATGTACTAAAATGAGCTGGGTTTGTGCAGTTCCCAGCTTGGAGCTTGAAAAAGCAGCTTTGTTAAATGATAAAATTCTGTGCTTTTGCTTTTTCCCCTCTTTGGAGAAGAACCAGAAGCATCTTCCTCTGGCTCCCCTAAACAAAACATCTGTGTTTCACCAAGCCCATTCTATTCTCTTTTTTACAGTGTAATTCTCAAGCAAACATACTTATCTCTTCCACTATTTGCTTGCTTTTACTATGCATTTAACAGTACAATGGAGGCAAAGAAGGGCTGTGAGTTAATGTACTAGCCTTTCTAATGTACTACACTCAAAGATCTGGATTCCAATTCTTTTAAGTCATCCTGAGTGGAAATAATCTTGGCAAAGTCTTCTCAATTCTAATGGAAAGTTGTCCACGTCTCAAAGCTATCACAAACTTAGGCAAATTTGGCAACCATTCCTTAAGAAAGCGAAGTACGTCAATATAAGGGAGCTCACATCAGAACTCCGATGGACTGGTAGATATTTCCTAGGCTGTCGCTGTGTTTGATCATTGCTATTGGAATCACCAAACTCTAAAGCAAAAGGTGTGTTCTCAGCTGATAGAAATTGGTTCTGTTAAAGCAAAGGATGCAGTTCATTAAGGCTCTGCCAGTTCATGCCATCTCATGACCTGGGCTAACATAATGGGATTAATGTTGTAAAATGCTTTGTTGACAGACCCTGGAGATCATCCATGGTAGTTAACACCTCAGGCCCCATTGCCCATGGTGTAAAGTGCAGCGACCTTTACTTAAGAGTCAGAATTAAAGTTCTGATACACCACTGGGGTTTGTGGTAAAATTTGCTATAGAAGTTAATACAAAGCAAATGGACCCTGGGCTTAGACAAACACAAAACCTTGCCTGGTTCAGGCCTTTAGTTAGAGGTCATATCCCTTAACTGAGCTCTATGGGCTCTCATCAAGTTCTTATTTTCACCTTTCTTTTTATCCCAATCTCTCTGCTTCTTTGCATTACACACCCAAAGTCCTTGGGCTGGAGTTCCCTTAGTTTCTAGGACATCGTCTCATTAATTACTTCCCACTCATGTCTTCCTTCCTCTTCATCCTGTGACTTTTCTGAAATCTTTGGTTTCCTGCTATCATTCCTAATCTTCACTATCCAAATTCCCTTTGTGAATTTACCTTATTGCCCTTTGTGTTTCCATTTGTGACACCATCATGCATTGAGATATGCAGAAATGATCCCAAACTATGTGTATTCATCACCTGCCAGAAAAATATTAATATGTAGTGGTAACCAAAATAGAAATCCATTTGTTCCAGATGTCTTTAATGGTCTTGTAACATGAGGGGAAAAATAAAGCTTTTACATAAGGAATTGCTGTGGGTCTTGCACAATGGCTTATTTTAATGCAGGGATTTTTCTTGCGGGCTAAATGGGTCATGGGAATAGAAGTGGAACACAGACTTCATTTCTAAGTGAACACAAAAGTTGTTGCTATTTGAAGGCTTCTTGTGAGCACAGTGAAATTGTTTTTTGATGGGCTTTGAACAGTTCTTTAAAAACGGCTATTTGCAACCCCAGAAATACTGTGATAAAAATATTTGTCACTTTTGTGCTGACAGACTTTGAGTGTGGAGCTCACAGCTTAGAGCTGAAATACACTGCAAAGCTGATGTGGATGTTGCCTTACTGCTACTAGCCCAGGGGGCACCAACAACCTTACAGGGCAGTTCCATCCCAACTCTGTTAGGACTAGCGCTTGTGCTTTAGAACCTGTCTTCTAAAGTAAAAAGTAAAAGAAAAAAAAGGGACCAAATACACCAGAGCTGTGTTTTATTTAACATTCATTGAAAATAACCTGAATTATCACCAATGTCCATTAGCACAGCTGTGCCTTTCGGTGCAATTCCTCAAACCAGGTTCACTCTGCAGAGAGGACCTGTTAAGTACCTGTCAAATTATTTTGGTTTTCACATTAATGAGGGGTTTTTTTGAGTTGTGGGCCCACCAGATCAAGTAGAGCAATCCACTTTGGAGGTAGCAGCTCTGCTGTTTACTGCCAACAGTCACCATGGGCCATCTTCAGGACCTTGAACTTGTCATTCTGCTCACTTGCCACACACAGAAACCTCCTGCCCACATCAATAACAGTCAATGAGAACATGATTGCCAGTGGTATTAACAGTCTTTTTTTTAAAAAAAAAACAAACAAGTATTACAGTCATAGTCATTCTAGTCTGTTTTGTGTTAGATTGGAAGCTAATAAAATGGGTAGGCAAAAAAAACCAAACAACAGATCAGGTTGAATGTTTATTATTACATATTTTAAGTCTTTTAATGTTCCTTTTTTCTATCATCCTAACAGGGCAGAGTAAGTTGCACAGGCAGGCTCATGGTTCAAGCTGTAAATCAAAGAGGCCGCAGTCCTTGGTCACCTTCAGGTCAGCCTCACATAAGAAGGTATTTGATGCTTTTTTTTTCTTTTTTTTTTTTTAATAATATGGATTTTGCAGAATAACTGGGGTAAGGTAAAGAATGTGAGGTAAGCAGATAAGTTAAAGGCATGGCATTCAGGAAGAAATGTGACCTCTGCTGTCTGAAAATTGCTGCAGAACTTGCACACTCAGAAGTATAAACAACCTCTGAAATGACATGACTTTTAAATATCTTTAAATTTCCCTGTCTCCTCATCCTTTTTCTGTGGTGTTCACTAGTTACTCTGTATCTCAAATTACACTATCAGTTGTTGGGAAGGCTCTTGTCACTTAAGATTTTTAAAAATATTTCATGTGATTAGGATTCTACCAGGAGCCTCCAACTTCTGCAGCTTCTAGGAAATGTTAATTTAATAACTGCATGCCAAAGAGGTTTATCAGATTTATATCAGAAATATCTTAGTATTTCAGTATTTAATATTTCAGTTCAGTTAGAAGGAATTATGAGTCAGATATCAAGTATTAAACTTATCTTTGGTGAGTTTACCATTATTCCCATATGAAGCTATGGGTTAGGTTTTTGGGCCATATAAGGGAATTTTCCCTTCAAGTATTTTTTTTTTCTTTGCCCAAAGCATTTATGAGGCTGTTTAGCACAACTAAGACAGCTTTAGATGATACAAAAAAAATTATTATTTTGGTTACCAGAACTGTTTTCAAGGGACTGTGAGGGCTCTGGTTTCTGGACTCTGCTATAATGAGGCATGTGCTTTGCTTAATGGTTCCAACAGCCATATAATCTCGATATTACCTAATTAATATACAGAGTACAAGTAATTACACAGTCAGTGCACAACCAGGAAAGGATTTCTGTAACAGTACTGGTACTAGTGTGTAATGTAGAACTGCTGCATGTAAAACAGGCTTTCTTCCCCCTTCTGGTAGCTATAAAGTATTAGGAAGTGAGTCTGGTTGGTTAAAAGATCTTGTCAGTCTTATTCCTACATGGAACAAACTGCAACCCTGAAAGCATTTCCCAGCATTTCTCAGAGATGGCCACCAGCTCCCTCTGCAGTGTGACAGCCTTTGTGTTAAGCCTAAAGCTCAGAGTGCCTCTGGAGGGGAATATCCTGCCAGGCTGCACTGTGTGAACAGCACAGAAAAGTTTGGGACCACCTGGTGTAGCCTGTCCAGTCACTGATGCACTTAGCACCTTCAGATAATGGGTAAAAATGGAAAGTCCATGGGAAAAGGAAAAAAGGGAAAAAGCTGCCATGAAGAATCAAGCTTCAGCTGAATGAGTCAATGTACATGGGGTTACAAAGGGGAAAGACCTTTAAAAGCAAAGACAATGGGAAGACAGGGGTGAAAACATCAAGCAGCTGCCACTCCTGCAGCTTCCTGAAGGACAAAATGTGTGTGTCTCTCTGTGATGGACAGAACCCTCAGGTAGTAATGGAGGAGGCTCTTTCCAATCTCTCCAAATGCATTCAAAGTCCAAGGCTGCTTCTGGCTGGTATTTTATTTTCTAATGGAGACAGGCACT
Source organism: Parus major (assembly GCF_001522545.3). NCBI lineage: Eukaryota > Metazoa > Chordata > Aves > Passeriformes > Paridae > Parus > Parus major. The sequence continues at coordinate 31,766,489 of NC_031771.1, forward strand.
CAAGCAGCTGCTATTGCTTTGGGTTGGGTGTTCAGTGAGTAGTGAATTATAAATAAGGGATTTCTGTACTGCAGGTTAATTAAAACTAGGGCAGTTATTGGGGATTCTTATTTCCTGTAAAATTACCATGAGAAAGGCTTACGCCATTCTCTTTGCTCTGGAAGAGCAGTTTCTGTAAGCATTCAGCACAGAATCTAGTTTAGTGACAGTTCTCACTACTCCCACCAGAGAGTCCACACAAGACTGATAAAATGGAAGCACATAAAACCTTCCTAAGAGACTATTGCCATTGGCTTTTCTAATGTAATATCCCAAATTACTGTTCCCCCATATACTGTGGTATTTGTCATGTCTATTGCCATTGACTTTTGATAAGTAATATTCCTATGGTACTACAGTATTCTTTCTATAAGCTTTTCTGCTTGAGAGTAACAAAACAGTTTGCTTCTTTTATTATGAGTGTAATTACTAGCTTAATGAACTTTATGACTTGTTACACTCTTGACAGGCTTTTTTTCTGAAATACATTTCATCTCTTACAGAATGTGTTCTGGCAGAACTCTGGGGTTTTATTTCATTCTTAATATACTTTTCTGAAATTTGCTTAGCTGACAAACATCACTTTCTTAACATCACTTGATATGGGTGGCCACTTGAATTTTCTGATGTGTACAAAGCTTGGATTCAATCCCTTAGATGACAACGTGTTCAAAAAACATTGTGTCACCTAAGCATGGCAGCCACGGTCTCAAATTTAAAATGCATGAGAAAATAATCTTAAAATGCATGAGATTTAAAGAAGATTTAAAAACTAAACATTCCTATCACCTTGCTCTCAATTAGGGGATTAATTTGAACATAATCTCCTATATTCCAAATTAGTGATCGTTACCATATGGTCAGTCATAAAGTTTTCTTATCTTCTTGCTCACTGGAATTCCCAGTGCCTTGTACCATACCAACCCGTGGAGTCTCCCCTGGACACATTTAGTACATGATGTCAGTTCTGCTGAAACTAATCTCTGCAGTGTGATGTCTGCACTGCAACTCCGAAGAGCCCACAATGAATCCAAGAGTTATTCCAGTCTTTTTGTCACTGCTAGACATCTGAAGCTACTTTGCTCTACTCATTTCATTTTATTTTAAAACCACAAAATATTTTAGAATTGAAATGACTCTAGTTTCACCTTTCAAGGCAAAGGCTTAAAAGAGAGTCTGTGATTTTAGGGTGAATTTACAAAGAGGTAAAAAGAAATGCAACATCTGTGGTCACAAATTCTTAACTTCTTTGTTTTCCATTTTTTTTAGCATAAATTCCCCCCACACACACCTCCCAGTTTGGACTAGTGCTGCCTTTTCCTGCAGCTGCAGCAATGAGATGGTGGCTTTCACACTCCTGTGGTGCCAGTCACCTGTTTGGCAGCTTTATGAAGCACCAGTTACTTGTACTTTGTTGGCAGCTTATCAACAGGATGCTTGTCAATAATGTGGAGGCAGATTTTGCTCAGGTTGCTTGCTCTGTGCAGCACCCACTTGACTAGGTACCATCATTTCTAGTCAGTCTTGCAGAACTCATTACCAAACATTAGTACACTTGTTCCCTATTGCTCTCCATCTGCCATCCCATCTACCTGCACAAGGCATCCATGCCTCTGAAATTGATCAAAGTTGCATATGAGCTGCAATGTTGGACCTACTGAAGTAGCTTTAGACGTGAAAAACTGTGACGTGCTTCAGACATGGATTTAGGCACCTGAATAGTTACATGAGCTCTTAGTGTGTGCAGGGATGTCAGTGTGTTCCCCAGTTCAGTATCCAGACATACATTATTAAGCAGTATGGAATAGATATCTACACAAGCCCCCCCAGCTCTTCCATTTGCCTTTAGTTACCACTGTTGGAAAACTGTTACGATCATTAAAAAGTCAACATTGAACTGTTAATAAGAGAGAATACATAGCACAGGTGATGCTTGTGAATTCAAGCACAGCAATAGCAGAGAAAAGGGCAACAACAGAGCAGGGCAAAATAAATCAAATTCAAGCAACTCTAATTAAACTGCAGCTTCAGTGGAGCAGAGCGTGCAGCTGGAGTGTTTATCTTCCATGCAGCAGTACAGCATCTTGTTTTCAAAATGTAAACATTGAGGCTTTTAGGCTCTTTTTTGTTGTGAATTATTTTAACCTGGAGAAATTACCTTGGGGAGTAGAAAATGCATATGGGCACCTATACTGCAGCATAGACACTACAGACAGTGGGCAAAACAGAAACACTGGCAAAAATTAACATCATGTGGGATTCAAAGAAGAGAAATTCACAGTAATGTGTCATTGATAAAAGTGGTCTTTGGAGGATATTTGAGTAGCTCCTCTCTTTTACACGGGATGTTACTGTAGGCAGCAGCTGGCTCCAGAATGGAACCCACTGGAGCTGATCAGGCAAGGACAAAAGTGGATATACAATTTTTTTTCAAGATTTCTTGATTACTAAATCACACAAATGGAAAAATCTAATTTCAGTGGAAACAAAAATGTAGTTAAATGAGGAACCACTTAAAAAAAGGTTTGATGGATTAAATTAACAGGCAAGAATAGCAAATGCTGAAAATGGATTAAATGATATTGTGGAATCTTAAGGTGCTTGATACTGTGTATGGAAACAGGAGTTATTTTTCTTTCCTTTTTATTACTTATCAAACTGTTTATGATACCTTTATTAAAACTATTTTAAAAATATTAAAAAATATATAAAACAACAACAACAAAAAACAAACAAACCAGCAACCAAAGTTATTCTCCCTATTGCTCACAATTGAAATCTCATTGTTTCAGTTCCACAATTTGGTGGCATTGAAAATATTCAGGAGTATGTCATACAAAAAACCTGTTAAATGAGGAATAAATATATCCACAGCCATGCAATACATAGAATTTTCTGTATAGTCTTCACTACTGCAGAAAAAGAGAGGATAAGTCTGATGTGAAAGGTTTCTTGTCAATTGAGATGAGCTAGCTTTTAGCTGCTGTTATTTGCTGAAAGGGAACCATGATTAATTAACATTCCATGTAGTTTCTGGTGTAATCAGCAGCAGTGAGGGGATTAAATACACAGGACACTAGACATGGGGAACTGAAGCTACATGCTAAGGCCTGTCAGCTTGTTTTATCTGTATTTCAGTGATTTAAAAATGAAACAAAAACACTGTCATTCATAAAATTCATTGATGTTACAAGCTATTATTCTATAGCAATGTTGTTTTATATGTCAAAGTTTGTCACAACATGTGAATTAAATGAAAGTAATTAAATAACTGCAGTGTCATAATTAACTCAGTCTGGGTCAAATGCTACCAGTGCATGTGCGTAAATATGGGGCGATTACAATATCAGTCAAAGAAGTGGTTTAAAATTTAAACCAGTCTTATAAGTGATTATGGTTCTTCTGATTTAGCAGAGAAAAAAAAAATAATTTACCTTTATTTCATGTTATTTTAAGACCACGATCTCGATCAAGGGACAGTGGTGATGAAAATGAACCAATTCAGGAACGATTCTTCCGGCCTCATTTTCTGCAGGCTCCTGGAGACCTGACTGTTCAAGAAGGAAAACTATGCAGGATGGACTGCAAGGCAAGTGTCATGCAAAGGGTAGCAGCAGCCTTTTGATAACATCAGCTGACTCAAAAACCACATTGGTTTCTTTTCAAAGCAATTTTGCCTATTGGCAGTTTCGGTGCCTGTTAGTAGGGTAATTAATCTCATTGCTTATGAGTATGTGGACAATAAAAGTTTACCTCCCCTCCAATGAAAGTGCTTCAGGCAAACCTTAGAGTTCACAGTAAACTGATTTATAGAATTCAGCTATGCTGGGGTGTGGAGGAAAGCAGCACACAAAAAAGACAATAAAAAGACAATGTGTTTCTACATTTTAAGTCCTTTTACTACTTGAGTTTTGAACCGCGTTAAAAGTTTCAAACAGTATAAACCTGATTTATGACTCTGCTGAGCAGAAATAATTCAGGCTTGTGCGGCTTGTGTTTACTTTATGCTGACCTATTTGGGAGAAGCTGTTTTCTCTGAAGCAAGCTCCCCACAGCAAGTGGCACAGCTTTTAAGAGCGTAGACTTGTCCACACAGACCAAGCTGTGTAGGTGGTGCTATCACTAGGGCACACCTCAGTGGAATGCAGTTTCAGAGGTCAGTAGTTAGTCAGCTAACATCTTTTTGTCTGCAAGTTTTCCAAAAAAAAGTTAATCTAGAAAGGACTATCTTCTCATTCCACCTGAAGAGCAAACAATAAAAAAGACAAAAGGTGTCACCCTGCCTTTTGTTTTGCAATGTATTATTATTTAGCTTCTAGCCTATCTACACATTGATCTTTTTTCAGTCGCGCCCAGAAGACATCATGGAATTCAGGGAGTTGGCCAGAAAGTAAGTAAATGACTACAACTGACTCAATGTGTAAATCAGGACAGAATTGGATCTTTAAATCTTTTGGTACACTTGCAGTAGCAAACCAAACCAAACTTCCCTGAAATAACAAGTCAGGACTGCTCCAGTGTTTCATGTGACTAAAAAAATTTCCCACTGTTCTCTTTACACTCAAGGTTAGTGGATTACCAACTCCAGACTTAAGCTGGCAACTTAACGGCAGACCAATTCGCCCTGACAGCTCTCACAAAATGTTGGTGCGTGAGAATGGGGTGCACTCCTTGATCATAGAACCAGTCACATCCAGAGATGCTGGAATCTACACCTGCATTGCCAGCAATCGAGCTGGTGAAAATTCATTCAGCCTGGAGCTCACTGTTGCAGGTAACATCTTCAGGCTAAACTGTCAGACTGAGCACTGCCAGGATAACATGAAAAAATGAAACGTGAATGACGTCAAATGACACACTGGGGGGTGGAGGGTAAGAAAAGGAAACCTGGCAGTAACAGAAGGATGGTGTATTTATAGGTGAAATATTCACGTTATGTTGTGGCATAAGTTGACTGGCATGTAATGTCTGTGCACAGAGTTATGAAAAGGGGGCTGCTGGCCTTGAAGCCACAAACCAGAGTATTTCCCTGGATGTTTTTTTTTTGTAATGACAATCTGTGCAGACCCACACCTAGCCCCAGGCAGCCAGTGGGAATGCTTTGTGCATTTCACAACACGTCAGACTAATGGCACTGCAGACTTCTGGTAGAGAAGGTCCTTCTTCAGTTAGAAGTCCATGCTTTTGTGGAATATGGGAAAGCACTTTTTAGCAAGCATAATGCAGACAGTTTATCTAGTTGTCATCCTCTACTTTTCAATTATTTTAGGAAAGAATCAGCTCTTTAGCATTCACTTTTCCCCCTATTAAAATAATGATAGGACTGTTTTCTTCAGAGAAACCAGGACTGAACTTCATGATTAATGAAGACAACGCTTACATTTCCTGCTACTTATGTCTTTCATAATTGTTTTTAGCACACTGCTGAAAGAAAGGCTATGTTTTCATAGACAAGTGTCAACATAATTGCAATCTTTATTTTCACAGCTAAGGAAGTACAAAAAGCACCTGTGTTTATAGAGAAGCTACAAAACACAGGTGTGACTGAGGGATTCCCAGTGCGACTGGAGTGCCGAATCTCAGGGGAGCCATCTCCTCAGATATTTTGGAAGAAAGAGAATGAGTCACTCACATACAACACTGACCGAGTGAGGTTAGACTGGCTTAGAATAATCTCCCCATGTGTAACTTCAATGATGATTTATCTTGTTAAACAAATAAAAACCTAAAAGGTCACATGAACACTTTGTGTAAAGGGTATGTCATAAATATTAACTAGTGATTGTAATAATTTATGACATTTACTCAAACTTGCAGCCAGCCTGGTGGCTGAACCAGAAATAAAATGTTACTTGTTTTCCATCATTAGACTTACACAATTACCTCTGCACTCTAAGCAAGAGGAGAACTAGTTTTACTCTTCCTGAAGCAAGACTACAGAGACTTGCTAGTGAAAATCAAGGCTCCAAAGGAACACTGTGCTTTTCAGCAGAAGCTCTGATTCATAATTCTGCTGTACAGTTAAACAACTAAGATTCAGTATTTTATATTTTAAGATCTTCCTTGAGTTTCTTTATCCTTTCCACAAAAAGTCTGGGTAAGATCGGGTGATCCTTCTAGTCCAGATGTCTTAATCATAATTGTGAAAGAAAAGTTACTTCATGTGGGGTTTTTTTCAGTTTTCAGTACAGGATATTAAACTGCCAAATTGTCAAGCATACTCAAGCCTTTATTTTCTACTTTCTCATTTCAGAGGAAGTTCCATTTGAATTAAAATTTTAATTAAACTACAATCAACCTGTAACTAAGATTGGGTTGATTTATAATGCAATTTTAAAATAGCCTACACTGGTTTGTGATTTAAATAGTAATTTTCTACTTTTCTTTTGATTAGCATGCACCAGGATAACTACGGCTACATTTGCCTGCTTATTCAGGGAGCTACAAAGGAGGATGCTGGCTGGTACACTGTTTCAGCTAAGAATGAGGCTGGGATTGTGTCTTGCACTGCCAGGTTGGATGTTTATAGTAAGTAGCTTCAATTTTCATGATCATATTAATCCCCCTAAAAGCAATAGCTCTGTAAGTTTTGGGTTGTTCACAGAATGGTTTACATTGGTCTCTCTTTCTTTTGTTTATAGTTTCTCCTCAATAGTAAACATCTACTTCAAGACAACAAATGCTCTGTCAAAGTATATTTCACTATCTTTCAGACACCTAAAGCAAAACAAGCTTGCATGCTTTCTGTTTTTGCTTAGTAGATTAAATATAACTAATTAACAAGAGATAACAGCATGATCATATGATTTTTGTGGATCATTATTATGATTGTTTTGCTGGCACTTCCTTAACCTTTAGTTTTCTTTTGTACATTAGTCTGTAATACACCTGTGACAGCTACCAAAAGAGTAGTAGATGTTTTTATGGCTTTCTGCTTAATTTCTCAGTTTGTTCCAAAGCAGCCCCACCCATAGTGAATGTTTCCTTAAAGAAGTGTCTCTTACCAGTCTTCCCATAGCAAGAATTAAGGGTGGGGGGGAGGAAGGGGAGAGACTGATAAAGGATAGATTCTGGGGTGGTGCTGGAAGTGGGAATTGTAAGAGATTTGGCTCATCATTCTTCAGCATACAAGGGGTGGCAATGGCAACATAAATGCAACAACTAACCCTGGAATAGACCTGTTACTGTAATAGGTGTGCACAGAAACAGCCTTCTTTGCTGTCACCCTTCTCAGTGGCACAAAGAAATCTAGAAAACAACGCCAAAAAGTAACACAGACTCTTGTATTTACTTACCACATTTGTAGGTGAAACTAGATGCTGAGAAAAAAACACAAAAAAAAATGCCAAGAAATTAAACAAATTTACCTTCGATATAATGGTTTTCTGCTTCTCAGAAATTACTATCTCCTTCACAGAGGGTTGACTGAACATCTGGCACACTTAGATGCACAGCTCAGGAAGGTTAACATTTTTTCTTTCCTTTTTAATCTGTAGCTCAGTGGCAACAACCCCCTCAGCAGACCAAGCCAAAGAAGGTGCGGCCCTCAGCCAGCCGATACGCTGCTCTCTGTGACCAAGGACTAGACATCAAAGCAGCTTTCCAGCCTGAAGCAAATCCAGTCCACCTGGCAATGCAGCCTGGCCTGGTAGAGAGCGATGATCTGTAGATTCAACTGCTGCTTCCACCATTTCCTCTCAAAGCAGAAACACTGAAAGCCATTGCCTTGACCAATGATACTCCTATGTCACTTTATGCAAGGGCAGACACCTTCATGTACAAAAGATAAACAACAAACACAGTAACCATGTATTCCTTATTCATTATACCAAATTAGAAGAATAGATAGATTATTAATAGAAATGTACACATTGCACAACAAATCACACTCACCAGTTCCTTTACCTATGTTGCTTCATATTCCTTTTCATAGAGGCCAAAATGCATCAGAGAGATTCTTCACTACATACCTTTGTAAGCAGTAGGTGGATGCTACACAATCTTAACGGTGCAAGATGTTTTCTTCAAGGGTTATCAACAGTTCTAAAATGGCTACACATTCTGACAGCTACAATGAACAAGTGCAATATTTTAAGAATAAACAGGAAGGGACAAGGAAAAGAAATGTAAGCAAATGCTGTATCTCTGCAAACTGCTTTCTATTCAACAATGAAAAAAAAACAACTTTCTGTCAATGCTGTTTATACGGACATCAACACCCTAACTTGCAATTCATTTGTGTTTTTCCTTTTTGCCATCTTGGAGGAGGCTTATTTACAAACATGTAGCAGTGGAGTCTAAGCAGAAGTAATTTTACTTCTGCAGGACAACAAAGTGTTGACACATAGTAACAATCTATTCCAGATTACACAATGGCAACTAGATGGGAAGAAATGCTGATAGTATAAACCACTGCAGTGAGCTACTGCAAGGGGTGGGAGGGGGACTGGGCAAGAGGATGAAACTCTCTGGATTTCTGGACAGCAGTGTGTAACCTTGTAATACTCCCGTTAAAGATTCTGAAATTCTAAGGGGAGCTGAAAAATAGAGGGAGTGTTTGTATGGGATGTTTGACTGTTCAAAGCTTGTATAATATGATGAGGATTTTAGAAATGTATAGTAAGTGAAAAATGGGTTGAAACTGCAATATGGATTCAAGCGACAAGTATACACCACAGGTGATAGGTTTGCAAATCTGAGGAAGTAGAAAATGAAAACATTCAAAAAAATCCAACTTGCTTTTTGTTTTTTCTTCTCAACATGTCTCTGGTTGATTTTATTTTTTCCTTCTCCTGACCACAGGCAAATGTCAACTCTTTTAAAAGAGGGGTGAAGTCTGTGCACCATAGGTGAAAAGCTTGAAGGCTGCTTACAGAATGCAAGGCAAATCCACTTGGAAGTGGAGCCCCACTTAAGTCACACCTGACTAGGTAGTTTTAAATTAGAACCAAATGAATTACAGTTGAAGGGGAGGGAAGGAGAATGAATGGAAGAATTACTAGGCCTGACAAGGAAAATGAGTATTTGATGGTACGAGCTACGATACTTTGCTAGGAAAGGAAAGCACTGTATTCCTTATATGAAGCACATATATGGTATCTTTCATTATTTATAATAAAAGTGTTGAAATCTTTTATCTCAGTTCATTTATTCAGAAGTCCTGTACTTAGGGGTTTGTTTGTTGTTTTTTTAAAAAAAAATTTTGTAATTGTGTACACCATATATTGCATTACTGCTATACATGTATTGCTTTGTAAGTACACAAAGTTTGTTTTGTTTTTTAGTGACTAATAAAACTTTAGCACACAAGGTAGTACTATTCTGGTGCAGGATATGACTAGTGATGGGGATGGTTAATCTAGATTAACATCATAGTCTGTCAGGTGGGAATAATCTGATTTTATTATAGAAGTATGTCATATCTTTTGCCAAATTTTCCTCAACTGTGACATGCTAATTTACTTTTTTATTTAGCTTCACTAGCATTATTTTGCCACCTTTTATTTGTATTTATAAAAATGTATTATCATTATGTTGGACTGTTGTGCTGATATAATGTGGGTTTAACATCAATAAATATTACACAAATAGAAAGTTTTCCTTCTGGTAAAGATTAATAACTGTTTTGGTACAAGCACTGAAGTGTAAGATTTAGAAATTTTAAATATTATTAAAACAGATTAAATGAAGCCTATAAGCAGCATCTAAAAACTACTAGAATTTATCAGAATAATCTGCCTGTGACCTGGAATTCTTGTTTGAACAGAACAGAGGAACATTACTCATAAATTCTGAGAAACTTTTGCCAAATAGAAGAACTGGAAGATATTTTTTTAAAAAATAGGTTAGAAAATAGGCAGGTCTTGTTTTGTGTTTCAAATAATTGCAATACATCATCACTTTACAACTGATTCTAAGTAAAAGGCATGGTCTGAGCATTGTTAAATTAATTTAAGAACCTGATAAGACAATATAAAAAATTTTAAAAAAAATTTACTTACAAAATCCTTACTATTAACTAGTTTCTTCTTATCAGTGTGAAGATACCAGGGAAGATGTAAGATTATCCATTTTTTCTTTTGGGTTTACACTTCAAGCATTGATCACTACAAACAGGCTTATGTCAGCAATTAAGTGAGCACTGACATTAATGGCAGTACTGCAACTGAAATCACTGTAGTTGTGTCTTCACAGTACATTTGGCTTTGGCTTGGGGACTAAAAAGCAGACTGCTTTTTGAGCTTGCTGAAGATGAGGTCATCATCACTTTTTGCCTCTGTATATATGTACAGACACACTTAAGTAGTAAATCACATCTCTAAGCAGCAACACTGTTTTTATGAAAACATTCAGCTGTGCTGTTACTTAGTTACTGGGACTGTTTGGGCTTACAAAGTCAGAGATAGAAGCGTGGCACAAGCAAATTAACTTCTCAAGCCAAAAAGCAAAAATTCTTGGAAGCATCAAAGTAACTTTCAGAAGTTTAATCTTCTTCTACATAGTCCAAAGACAGATAGTAAGATGAGAGTGTACTTTTTGTCATATTTTTAAGACTAAAAATAGGACTTTTTGCAAGACTTCCAGCTCAGGTATGGGAAGACTTTAAATGACTTAGGAAGCTATCAGTCCAAGCATATTCACAGCAATCAAAGATTCAATGCAACAACAATCAGGATGATGACAGAAACCTTTCAGGAATACCAACAGTGAGGTGCAAAATTCCACATGCATGAAGGTTGTTCCAGCTGGTGGAACAGCTTACAGCTTAGCACACAGTGCCTTTATCCTACAGCTTTAAGGCAATAGCATCAATTAGTTAACATTCACAATTTGCTTGCATCACAGCTAACTGGCAGCTGGGGATTAAAACCAGTACAACTTGAAACACCAGCTTATAAATCATTGTTTCTTTCTGCAGCACCAATTTCAAAGTCTATTTTAAATCACTTAGGGTGTATGCCAAGAGATGCCTTGATCCCCCACATCTGGACCACTACATCCTCACCTCTGCAAGTAGCCCAAACAGATTTCATATGTAAGTACTTCATGAGCTCACATTATCCAACACACCATGATGATGAGGGGATGAGCTGCATGCTCTGACTGCATGATCCAGCTGCCAAACTCACACTGTGCACTAGATAAATTCATGCATGGACTAGAAATGCCTGCTTGGATTATGCATATTGGCTAATTCACTCCCTCACCATTCAAATGTAGATGCAAGGAATAGAATTTACTGACATTTATTTCATTCTCCTGAACTAAAAGAAACAGCCTTTCCTCTGCACAGATTTTCTGTTTGAACAGAAATACAAGCACATAAAACACATCAGGCAGATGGAAACACAGCTCCTGCCCCAAGGAATTTACAGTGTATTCCAAACAGCACACAGTATTCTTTGACTTGTCTTAAAGCTTGCAACTCTATCTCAAAATTAAGCCACTTTGCATTCCCTAACAGAAATGATTAAAGTATAAAAAGATCTAATACTGCACTGTATCTCTATTAAAAATGTGTTTGGAACATAATGCTCAGTCATGTCTAGAGCAAAAAAAGCCAGACAACGAGCAGCAGTACCTGTACAGCAGTGATTTCAGCAGCCATACAGATGGAGATGAACTCCAGTTCAACACCATTCAGGAGAAATTTTGTGCTTTACAGAACAACTGCAGTGTAACAGGTTACCCTGGGGATTGGCCAAGTCTTGTAACTATCACTTTTTAGTTCTGTAGTAGCATAAATGGTCCAGAAAGAGCTGAACAAGAAAGCAGAACAAAAAAATAACAGTACATGGCAATTGCACAGAATGATTACAACACTTACAGAAGGAGCTCTACAACTCCCTTCACACCGAATGGATTATGGTAGGTCTTTTCTCCTGTGTGTTTAACAACAGCTTCAGGGAAACATATTGTCAAGCTTTTTTTGGACAATCCTTGGCCCAGACATCACAGACTATTTGTAGACAACTGAGGGTACAAAACCCAGAGTGCCAAACAGGACCTTTCTGAGCTACTGCAAAAGGTGCTAAAAATAAGGTAAGACTTCCTATACAACAGGCAATGTACCTGTAATCTATTGCAAATTAAGGATATCTTCATGTTGGTGTCCTGAAAATTATGGTGAACCGTAAAATTACAGCTGCTCTCTGTTCTATATATGCATTTCAACAACAAAGCTACAAAAGCCTGCAGAGAATAGATGTGGTTCCAGTCTGCTGCTGGCAGGGACATCTCACAATCCAGAATCATACATGCACACTAAATGACACTGAAACAAAACAATACAAATTACTATACTCCTTCTTTGAAGTTGCGGGAAGTTTTCAGTAGAAATTTACCAACTATCTGAAAAAGTAGGAAGAAGGTCATATTGAGAGGAGCAGAATTAAAACACTGCAACTGAGAGCTTTTAACAGGTCATTGGCATCCAGGTGTTGACAGTACGGCCTCCAGCACAGAGCTGGAACATGTAGTTTAATGCGTTCAGCATTAGAAATATCCAGCTGGGAGATTTGCAAGTTAGAATTCACAAAATATCAAACTGCTTACTAAAAAGCTTCAACAATACCATATAATCAATTTGCAGTTATTCTTAAACAAACTGTTCAAAATCATACAGCAATTCCAAACCCATCAGCACACTACACGTGTAGGGGCACCTCAGTACCATCAGCCAGCAGCCTGGGAAATGTTGAGGAACATCCACACAACTCCATCTGTTCAGTGACATCTGCCCCACACGCTCCCACTGACACTGCCCTAATGTGTGTGTAATGAGACCAAGTAAGCTCTGGTGGCTTTTACTTCGGTGTTGTCTCATGGGATTTGATACTGACATACTCAAAATGGCAATTTTGTTACATACAATGAACAAAATATATCGCAGACCTTAACAGATATGAGCTGTTAACATAAAAAATAAAAACATAAAAATACCAGAATACTTGTGCTTATAGTCATGCTGATCCAAAGATATCTGGCAAGGTACAGATATTTTTATTATTATTTTTATTAACAGATGCATCTACAGCAAAAAGGAACCTTTAGCATATGATCTGAAATAGAACACAATGCATGCAAGAAAATAAAATATAACTTGGGACTTAGCAGAGTTCTTACTTCTTCAGGCACTAAGTACACCCAATGACTTCTCTCCACAACTACACTTGACCTGTCTTTTCAAACACTGATTAACTGAATCAAGTGGGTGCACCTGGCCTTGAAGAGTTCCTTTTTCATTTGCTTTACCTAAATGATCTACACTGTTCTTCCAGAAAAAAAAGTCACATAATTGCAACAGGCAATATACATTTCAGAGTCATGCAATACAACCTCACAGTGTGCAACACATGAAAGTAGGAAAATTTGTCTTAGAGGAATGAAACAGATTTTGCAGGCTGGCATTTAGATTTCACTGATCTCAGTAGGAAATCCTTTCCATCTTTAGAAGTCATGCCTTACAACCCCCATATGGAACTGGATTTACAAAACCAGTAACAGGGATGCCAGACACCAGCTTTGCATTTACACAGGCAACTCCACTTCCCTAAAACAATACAGGTTTACTCACCAAGTCATTACCAATACAGTAATGCCTTAGGATAGACTGCCCTCAGGAGGCCACAGTGAAACCTCTTCATGGGATACAACCCTAACTCAGCATGCACCAACTCAGCCAACATTATATACATCTGTTACCACAGTCTGCAAAAACTCTTCCCCACCAGAGCTCCTCCACACAGCTGCAATATGTTAAAAAAATCCCAAACCAAAACCACCTCATGAACATTTTATGTGTCCTGCTACAAACTTCTACTGACAATAATCTCAGAACGACAGATGGCTTGTGTTGGAAGGAACCCTGAAGATTATCTAGTTTCAAGCCGTCTGCCATGGGCAGGGACACCTCCCACTAGACCAGGTTGCTCAGAGCCCCCTCCAGCCCACCAATTGCAATAAATGCCTCAAGTGTAAGAGAAGACTGTGTTAATACAGTGAGTTCATGACAGCAAATTCTAAGTTACAAACGTACTTCTTTAGAGAACAGCAGAAGTAAGGCTCCAATGACCTACCTAGGGCAAAAGATGAACAACAGTAATCCATCATCTTCCCAAAACAATGCAGAGAAGACATACAAAACAATTAACTTCCTAGGTCTATAATGTGCTTCAACTAAACCCCAGAATATGCAAATCACACTACCTATGAACTTTGAACTGAATCAAACCAACAGAAGAACAATTTTACATTTCCTAACTTGGCAGTGACAAGGCAGGTCACAGTGATGAGTAAAAACTGCAGTACACAACCTTCTTTTAGCAACGATATCCTCTCTGAAGCAGGAAACCAGCTGAGTAAAAACTCAAAGCAATAATTATGGGTGAGTCAGAAAGAGGGTTGCTGTATAAAAAGACTGCATGCTGAATTAAATGACAGCTGCAAAAGCAGCCATCCTCAAAACATGCCTTGATAGTCTCTTTAGAAATTCTGCGGTGGTAGTGAAAGGCCATGTAGAAACCAGTGACATGGGGTGGGGCAAGTGAAAAGATCTGGAATAAAACACAGACTAAGTTAAAGACCACTTGCACTGCAGCCTTCTTTAAATGCTCCCAAAACTAGGTGGATGAGGCAAAGATTCAATGCATGCCTGAAAAAACAGTTCTAGAAAGAGGACTACAGATTCTTTAGAAACTACAGAAACATGGAGTAGTGAGAATCCATAAAATACTCTATTCTTAAAGAGAAAGAACAAGCAATAAGATGTTTCTATTTAAGAGATTATAGGAGAGTTTCAAGCAATATAACGAGTGAAGAAATACCAGATGGATAAGAGCACATTCTCTCACTTCCATTAGGAATGGAAACACAGAAATTATGTATGTCTAATAAGATAGTGGACTGAAGTTTTCAAAATTCAATTGAGAAATGATTGTAAGTCATTTGTGGATGTCAAGTGCAGTCTGACTTGCAAACACCCACATGCAAAAAAAGCCAAAATTTATATAGAGCTTGGCATAAATACCAGCAGCACAAGACATGAAGCCCAAATATCTGCTTTTAATCAAGGACAGTGACAAAAGAGACAGACTAGAAATATGATGGGAGTAAGATTAAACAAAGTAAAATATTGATCTAAAATATGTAGAAGAGTCATAAAAATAAATATCAACGTATTAAATAATCCAATCCAGTACCGATTGAATTTCCAAACCTAGCTACGTAAACTCTGTTATTAGACAGCATTGGCACCCACATCATTAAGAAGGTGACCATAGCTATGACATCTGAGACGTGTAAGGCCAGCAATGTAACTGTGATGACAGACAGAAATCATGAGTACGTTGAATAAATGTCACACTCAAGAGGCTGAGATCACTCTTTTAATATATTCTTTTTCATGCAGCTAATCAGGGCCACCCAACTCTGGCTGCGGTCGCCCCGACTGTACAAGACCTGAGCCAAAATGCTATTTTCAAACAGTGGTTTTTTTTAATGGTTTAAATAGTTGGTTTTTTTAATGCCAGTCTATTGACCAAGTTTATTAATAAAGACAGAAGTCCATTACCACAGACTTACATAAAAAAGAAGCAACATATAATCAGAAAATTATTAAAATGAAGCCAAAAAGACAAGTCAAAATTAAGATACAGTGCCCAATGGCAACATTAAGATTGAATGTACTGAACTTCAGTACAATGACTTTAGATACACACATCAAATTTAACTTATTTTTGTGGGGAGGGGGAAGCTCCTAGCATTTAAACATCAACCTTTGTAAAACCAGAAGTCTAGCTTTAGGAGTCAGATGCAATCAGTCACTGAATGTAACATTTAGAGCCAGATGAGAGTGCAGAGGAATAATCTGCAAAAGGGCACTGACAGTGACAAGCACCTCAGGAACAGGAACCGTGCCTGAAGAAGGCAAGCAGATGGTCAAAGTAAAAAGCAAAATGCTCAGGGAAGGAAAGACCACTGAGGAGAAAAAAATCCCCATACTCTGAACAAATCCCTATGATCAGTTTCTGGTACCATACAGGAACTTGAGGAGAACCTTTAGAGGCAATTTGTTCAAGGTTTTACTCATCAGAGCACAACATCAGGAAAGATTACAGAAGAAAGAGGGACAAATGGAGGAAGATGGGGGCTATCATTCCTCAATTCTAAAAGAAACCAAGTAAATGCAGTTTGAAACTTCTGAGTGAAACCTGCCTCATTATCAAGTGACTGGAAGCTGGCAAAAGTGACAGCAAGTTTTTGTGATTTCAGTGGGTGGAACAATCATTTGTTTTTTAAGAAGAGATTCCAGAGGGATCCAAGGAACTAAAGACTAATAATATTTTTCTGTACATAGCAAAGTGCCAGGAATTGTTCTAAAGCCAAGAAAGCAACAGGATAAACATACATAGTTGCTTTTGCAAAGGAAAATCATGTTTTATAAACATTTTAGAGTTCTTCTAAAGAACTTAAAAGAGATGAGAGTACAGAGATGTAATAATGGTACATGCTTGAAATTGTAAAAGGCATCTGACACATTCCCTTGCCAGAAACCATTAACGATCCTGTGCTGCCAAAAGAAGTTGTCATATCAGTAAACTGTTTAAAGACAGAAGACAAAGGGCATGAATCAGCAGTTGTTCTTTCCTAAGGATGTGCAGTGCCAACAGAACACCACAATTTCTCTGCTGGGGCAGGCAAGGTACAACCTATTTCTAAGGGTTCTGAAACAGCAGTTTCTGAATGCCACAGTATATTACAACAACACTAAGTTACTCAAAGTAACAAAGGCATTAAGGAATTAAAAAATTGCACAACTATTTCACTTAAAAAAATGTGTTAAAACCAGCAAACTAATCTCATTGTAGATATTTGAGAAAAATTCATGCTGAAAAAAATACAAACATTTAGACTTTTGTACGTATATATTGAAACAGACTCCAAGTTGACCATTAATTATTTGGGACTGGGTTATTGTTTTAAAAATATAACTGCAAAGGTTAGGAAAAAGCAAAACACTTATGCATAATTTTTTGAAACAATATAAAACAAATCATAGAACAATTTATTTTTTCAATAGGTCCACAGTGAATTCTGCAAGTAGTTCTACCTGTTGCTCCTTCCTTGAGAAACTGTAAAAGTAAAACAAAGTTCAACTAAGACAATTCAAGATACAAAAGCAACAAGCAACTGTATGGATGCAAGGAATGTATGACTCTTCAGTACAAAACAGAAACAGGATAAGATAGAGGTCTACAAATTCAAAAGCAAAACAGAGAGAGCACCAGAGGGCTGTTTTTAATCCCTGCCTGCCTCAACCAGAGCTACCCATTGGGTTCAAGCATCCCAGTCACAAACTGCTGGAGCTACCAGAGTCTTCTAAGAAGACACACACCTGATCTGTTACCTACCCTGCACATCCCCTACTCCCCTGTCCGAGACATCACACCAGGACAGACAGGATTATGTTTACCAGTTTTCAGTTCTAATTTACCAGTTTGAAGAAAAGAGTTAAAAAAGCTTTTTAAAAGTATGATTTAAAGCTACCAACACTTCAGTCTGGCCCTATAGCAACAGCAATAATAAAAACATAGTATGTACTGAAACTTTCTAAAGCAATTACTCTGTGGCATGCTGGGATTCTTCTGACAACATTATTCCAGGTTTTAATTGCAAAAGTAAACTAAAAATTCCATTGCTAATAACTTATTTAACAACTTACTTACAAAAAAAAAAAAAAATTAGGGTCAGAACTCACTAGAAGAGAATTATTACTAGTTTCTTAAGTTTGGCTTTTGGTCAAGATACGTCACACAGGGTCTGTTTGTATGATATCAAGGACAGGTATGGGCAACAGCCAAGTCACTGACATATTCCTACTTGACTAGTGAAAATGTACCAGTTGTCCTTCCTCACTTTCAGTGCCCTTGAAAAAAATTCTCATAATCTCTGGCCAACTCCTTCTATCAAGGAAAAATGCAACTAGCAATAATATTTTTGGTGCAAAGACACATAGGATACATAACAGCAATAACAGGAAGTTAAGGATTCCTGGAAGGTTACTTTGAGGCGTATTCTGTATTCCAAAGTGAATTATACAACCAATTGTAAAATCTCCTGATCATACAAGTAGTCCTTGCATTATTTCTCAATACATACCTGCAAGAAGTTTGAACATGCACTGTTTTCTGGCACAAAGACAAAATTTCTCAGCTGCACAAATGAAGAAAATCTCCAGCTTTAAAGACTCAGTTATCATCTGGGAGATCTCTCTGTACTGAAGTAATTTCAAAAGCTGAATTAACATCTGGATCATGATGCAATGAACACCAGAACTAAGAAGTGAAGGTCCTAAACCACATTCATAGTTTTCTTCAGAGATAATAAAAAACATCTATTATCAAAAGTTACTTGAGCTCACTAGAAAAGCCCGAGGTCAAACATTTGGTAAGTTTTCAGCAAAACAGGAACACTCAGAATCATTTACAGCAGAATAATTACTCTGCTTCAAAAGTTGCTTTGAATAAAATAAATGGCTATTTTATTGACTATACATACATATGAGGGAGCACCAACAGCTGAACAGTGTTCATGAAGATACAGAGCACAACATACAACACCTTCATACTTCATACTCTGGAAGTGATACATATTCTAAACATCTAGTGAGTCCTTGCAAAGTGTCCTAAACAGCAAGGTCTGCAGCTGCAGTGTTCAGCAGTGTGTGTGCAGCTCAGGCTGAGAATATGAGAGGATTAGCAGCTCCAGTCCTGTACCAGTCCTTCGATGGGCACACTCAAGAGTCACTGGATTGAGAGAGTGCTGTACCTACATTCAGGAATGGACCTAAGTAGGCTTTGTCTTTATAAAAACACATTGCATATAATTAAATCTTCTAAAGGTAATTCAGGTATGCTGAAGATCCAGAAGTTCCTAGCTTTGTAGTGTTAGGTACAAACAAACAAAGCTCAAAGGAAACTCCTTGCTACTTTGTAGGGACTAACTGATAAGAATGCAAAACTATGCAGTTCACAATCTTTGCCCTACTTGAAAAACTTGATACAATCATACCTGCCACCCAATAAACATGTCTCTGCACTTTATTAACCTTTGTGTAACATGATAATTCAAATAAAATCTCATTTTATCCCAAATTAGAAAACAGGACTTTATAAAAATACAGTGCTTTAAAAACGTATCAGCACATTATTAAAGCTATCACCGTATCAAAACCAGATCTTTTTCAAATTGTTTCATACACAGGCTTTGTAATACCAAACAGACTCTTTCAGGCAGCTAAACACACACGTTGCACTTCGCTGCTGCCGAATTTCTCCTCTGACTAAATAAGACCAAGTCAATTATGTACATCAATCTTCAAACGATTTCCAGCCCTCTCCCTTTATTTAGTACATATTTATATATTATCATCATGACACTAAAGCAGTCATTTCTTCAAGGTATTACTTAGGTCATAAGCTGCAAGCCTCCATCTACAACCAGAACACTCCCTGTAACATATGGGGATTCTAGAAGAAAGACAACAGCTTGTGCAACTTCATGAGGCTCTCCAAATCTTCCAAGGAGAATTGCTTTCTTCAACTGATCTTCTTCCAAATGAGCTGTCATCTCTGTGTGAATAAAGCCTAAGAGCAGAGAGATATATGAAGAGTTACCTAACCTTTGACTAAATTTATCTAGTGGATTTCCCACTGAATTTTACAAAGTGAAATCTATTACCAGGATTCAGCACCAGCCACCATTCTTCAAAATCTCACAAAGCAGCCCACATCATTTGATGGCCAAGACCACTTTTTTATCTCACCAATAAAATACCTTTCAGTTTTGGAAGCAGTGATGCAACAATCAAAATGTAAAGATCTATAGAAGTCCATTAAAAAAAAAAAACAAACAAAACCAAACAACCAAACAAAGGGTAACTAAAATTCAGTCCATAAACTGTATTCAGTATCATTTTTCTGAAAGACAAAATATACTCATTTCACCAAAATGTTCTCAATAAAAATATGAGAAAATGTCTGGCAAGAAACCCTCTCAGACTTTAAAATGTTTGCATTATATTTCAGAACTTAGGGCAGTGCTTGCATAGCTTCTATTAGAGCACTCATTTGAAGAACATTTCCTGACATTTTTGAAGGACCTTTTTACAATTTTCCATTATCTGAGAGTTGGCTTTTTCACTGCTGCACAACATCAACACATAAGCTGCAGCTTTATAAAGAGCTGATCTTACCTGCTTTCTAGCTGCCATCAAGAAGGGAAAGTCTCCCTTTTACTTTCTATGGTAAAACTCTGTCCCTTTATGATGGCTGTGGATGAGCTGCTCAACTCACTAAAGAATAGAAGTATTTTCCCTGCCTAGTTCACAAGCTGAACAGGTTCATGTAGAATTCTGAAAGGCACCAGAGACAGCAGAAGGTGAACAGCAGGGTACACAGTTATGAGTGGAAAAATGCAGAAAATGCAGAAGGGATTTGCCCTTAAGGGTGGCAGTTCGCTTGAACTAGACCATCTTATGAAATAACAGCCTTTACTCACAGAAATAACTTTCAGGACTCATTCCTTTTACTACAGGGAGACAGGGGTGCTTTTATGACAGCTTTCTCATGCTCTGCCATGGTTCCCTAATAAAAAATAAGCACTCTCTAGCTGGTGACAAGGGTAGATCTCTGTCTCTATTTAGTTCTAATCCTTCCATCTGCAAGGACAGCAAGTTTTGAAGAAGGAACAAAGGGAAAAAAAAGACATTTATTATGTCATAATAGATAGAGGAAAAGGCAGATTCACTCTTCAAAATTCCTCAGTGTTCCTTTAAAAAGTCTGAAGATATTATAAAAGAATGTACTATACTTTACATGAACAAAAGATATTAAAGATATTTACTTACAAAGCTGAGGAAAATAAATTTGTCTTAAGTTACTTTCAGAGTACAAGGAATATCCACAGTCTTAATGAATTGCAACAGTAAAGGATGCAGGAATTCCTTCAAACTAACCTGGAGCAACAACATTGACTCGAATTTGCTTTTTTGCTACTTCTTTAGCAAGAGAGCGTGAAAATCCAACCACTCCAGCTTTGGTAGCACTATACACACTTTGACCAGAGTTGCCTTTAAGTCCTACAATACTCCCTAAAATAAAGAAACACCAAAGAGAAGATTAAATAGGTAACTTGAAACTTTGTACTAGCTTTATCATTTTACTTTTAAACTTGGAATGAAAAATGAGATCACAAGGAAAGAGTAAAACATGCGTAACTTTATGCACTTTAGCCTGCTAGGTTAAGCAAATCTCCCAATTAGCTGTGATTTTTCTGCAATCCATGTATCTATGTTGACCGACAGGCACCAGAAGAGTAAAATGAAGGCTTTTCTAAAAAAAGGTATCCTAGCCCACATTAAATAAAGAAAGGAAGAAACTAACTATACCTATCAATCCTTAGTTAATAGCCAGCAGCTGGTAGATCTAGATATTGAAAGAATTGGTTAAGAATAGCAAAGCTCTTTTTTCAATAAAATATCAACTCTGAGGTGTTTATTAAAAAGCTATCTAGAAGTTGCTGAATTTACACAAAAGAAAAAGCATTCATAAAGGAATTCTAAATACAGAATGTCTAAATATAAGGAAAATAAGTAAATTGTAACAAGTAATGTGATATGTTACACCTGCTAAACATTTCTAGACTAGTACACTGAATTCCACTGGCTTACACAAGCAACTTACCTATATTGACAATAGCACCTCCCTGCTGTTTAATCATGACCTTTACAGCAGCTTTGCATGTCAACATTGTTCCCAACAGGTTAGTGTGAATCTGGGCTATCATATCTTCAGTCTTGGTCCTCAGTAACAAACCATCCCTGATAAACAACCAAAAAAACCCAAAGAATTCACTGAACAACCCCCTGATCATGTTTACTCATAAAAAAAGACTTGCACAGAATATTAATGGGGGCGTATGTAGTTCCATACATTTGAGCATTCAAAATGACAACACTGCAAGAACTACACATACCAAAAAAAAAAAGTTAGCCGTGCTTCTAGCCACAAAGCCTCTTTTGCAGAGTGATATCAAGCACTGTTTTGAACCATTCTGGAGGGAAAAGTGGAAGAAAGAATAGAGGGGGAACCCAGAATGCAGAAACTACAGGAAAAGCTGTATCATCTGTTAGCATTTTACTACCATCAGGAGCAAAATATTGGCAAGCACTTAATATTGTTTTCAGATGTGCTCATTAATAACACTTACTAAGCACAAAGGGCCAGAGCACCTTACAGTTGAGCTGCCTTCATCTAGAATTACTTATAGTCTTGTAAGGAGTAACCAACCTGTTGATCCCAGCTGCATTAACCATGTAGTTAATAGGACCCAAATTCCTCTGCATCTCCTCAAAAGTCTTTTGGACTTCTTGTTCACTGGATACATCACAGCGAAATGCCAGATGTCCTGCTGTATTGAAATATATATAATGTCAAAATAAACAGTAAAAGATGTATTTAATTCATAAACCTTCTTCAGAATGTATCAACTCAGTTGCAAAACAGATGTTGAACTAGTTATAATTTAAGGAACCTATTTAATCTCCAGACAATTAAATAAAGATGATTTTCAAGTATTGTATTCATTAGTTATGTGACAATTCCTTGTTTTGGATTTTTTGCCTTTTTAAATGAGAAGTTCAGTGTGAACTGAGACTGGTCTCAGTTCTGGCTGGTTCAGGAGCTGAGAGTGACTCAATTCACACCACCTCTATTGTGACCCCAAACAATTCCATTCATCTTAAAATTCCCATCATGCAGATATAATAGGAACTACTTTCTCAACCACTATTGTGAAAACAAAATTGTACCAAAAATACAGCTGTTTTTTTAATATTTCTCAGCCTTTATTTTCCTTTCATCTTGTTAAACACCAAGGGGTTTTTAACGACTCACTATTTTCCCAAGTCACCTAAGCACGGACAGCGAGGTGGTAACTGCACAGCAGCATACGTACCACCAAGGTTACGGGCAGTGCTCTGGGCCACGTCCAGATTCCTAGCAATGATGGCCAGGCGGCAGCCCTTCTGCGCCAGGAGCTCTGCCACAGCTTTGCCTATCCCACGGGATCCTCCAAAAACAGCACAGACCTTGCCCATCTTCAAAATAATTCACAAATTGTAAATAAACCATCAACTTCATGTCCAGTACAGGAAGACATTAACTGTTCTTGTCAACATCACAGCCTTTACCTGTTTGTAGCAGTCTGTAATAGCGGGTTATAGAATTAGTGATTTGGTTTTTATTCATTTTCTTTTTTTATTCAAAATAAACAGCTGAACTAAATTAGACACCACTTCTACAAATGGAAGTTAATTCTTAAGTATTTCTGAACTGGCAAAAAAAAATAAATGCATGCGCATAATCCCTCATTCCAATACTAGAGTTACGGTAACTCTTATTCAATTGATGAATTATGTGATTTATGTACCTAAAGGTCTATAATGCATCCTTCAGCTGCTTCTTCAAAGCTGATGTACTGGCTGTAATTATATTGTTCTTGCAACCCCTATTCATGTGCTGAAGTCACTTAGCCTCAAGGTCTCACTCCATCCAAAGTATCTGTGTTGGACACCACCAGTGCACACGTTGCTGAGTACAATTTGAAACTATAGCATCTACACTGGTTTAACAATGTAAGGCTGTGCTTTACCACTAGCCTAGGGTTTTTTGTTTCTGATTTTGAAGGAAGAAAAAAAGCTTTTTGAAATATGAAATTATTCTGAAGTAGCTAGTTTTGATGTTTAGAATGGAGTACACAAAGAAAGTACTTCTGTAGAATTGTCTTTCATTCTGCAAGCTCTAGAAACCAGTCAGCTGTTTTGGGATTTCCTGAGGAGACAGAGGCAGAATCCAAGCAATGATAATGAATCTTTTTTCCATACATTTGAATAAATCCTTTTTGAACCCAATTATACTGTCTTCATCCTGAGGCAACAAGTTTTAGTATTTGTGGGAAAGTACTTCCTTTTGTTCTTAATTTGTTTTCTGATTAGATAATTCTATGTGTTTCTCCTCATACCTTCCCCTTATTGTTTCACTCTCCATCTGTATCCTCTTTCAGGTCTATTCAGTTACTCCTACACATATGGAAGATATTCAATACCTCACTAAAGAGTGCCTGAGTCCTTAGACCTTATCCTTGGCCTCACAGAGGTCTATTAAACCCTTCTGGATCAGTGATAATCAGAACAGCACAAGGTACTAAATGTACCAGGCCGCCACCAACTCATACAGTGGCATGATAATTTTTGGTCTTCTGTGACAGAGTCTGAACAAACAGACGGTCTGACCTTTTCCCTAACAAAGTGTTCACAAGTGCCTGGCACCAACCCACGCGTCTGCTTTCCATGGCGAGCTCTCGGAGCAGAGAAAGCCCCTTGTGCATTAAGCAGGCATTCAGGTGGGGCACAGGGCCTACCTGTGACGCAGTAATGCAGTCTCCTTTAACACATTTAACACGAAACGCCACACAGGTTGCTTGGAGCTGTGGCTTGGAAAGAACAGCTGCAGGAGTACGGGCCCGCTGTTTCCTGGATAAATAATGGAAGGGAACACCAGCTGTATCTGGAACAGGCACATGCAGGCACCTGTATCACCTCTGCTCTTCTTTCAGAGCGAGTTATTTACCGCGTGCCCCCGGGGCTCCAATGGCACCCCCGCACGGCGCTCGGCCGCCAGCCAGTCCCTTAAAGGACGGCACCTTTAAGCAAGGGCGAGCGGGGTTCCCGCAGCCGTGCCCGGCCCAGGCCGGCGTCTCCCTCCTTCCCTGCCCCGTCCGAGCCGGGCTCCGCTCGGGCCCGGCTGCAGGTGGAGCCCTCAGACAGCGGAAAGCGGCGCCGGCCGCGCCCGCGGGGAACGCCGGGACGCGCAACCCGCGCGCGCCGCCGGTGCCACGGTGGCAGCGCTGCAGCTCCGCGCTGTCCCTGCGCGTCCCCCCCGCCCCGAGCCAGGCGCGGGCTGCGCCTGCCGCCCCGCCGCGGGCACAGGAGCAGAACGGGAGGACGTGTTCCACGTGCGCTCCGGTACCTCCCGGCCGCCGGCTCCCTTCCCTCACGGAGAGCGGCTCCCTCCCCAGGCAGGCCGGTCCCGCTCCGCGCCAGCGCACGCGTCACGGGCAGCGGCGTGACGTCAGCGGCGGGGCCAGGCGCCGCGCGCCCCGGCGGGAGAGGAGCCGGGGCCGGGGCTGTCCCCGCTGGGATTTCAAACGCCGTAAGGTAGATAAGGCCAAAATACAGAAACGTCTGTGAGAGTTGGTGTTCAGGAACCAAATCAAACTTCATGATATGCGATTAAACTAATTCAAATAAACTAGTCTGTTATAACAGTAGCGCTCTTCATAGTTATGACCCATGTCTGATGATGTGCTGCAGTCACAAGTGTGTTAAAGTCACACACACTAAGTAAATTTTATCCCCTGAAGAATGCTAATAAAATGCTAATAAAAGCTATGACAATTTTGTATAAGAGTACAATTCAGATTTTTTTTTTGAGAAAAATTACTAATTTTACTGTTATTATTGTTAATTAGTTTCCACAGAGTAACATGCTGAAATCCTACAGGAGTTTCTATGAGCAAAGTGGGATTGTAACTTCATACAGTTCTTGCTTTTGACTTGAAAGGTGTTTTTCAGAATTTCAGATTATAAGTGTTTCCAGGGAACTGTAGAAAATTTAATAACATTAGTTCTATGCATGGAGGATTCTTCTTCCACAGATTATTCTTTACATATAGAAGAAAAAGCAGATTTAGGCATTGGTGAACAGGTGAACCTCTGTGAGAAAAATAAAATTTTGAAGCAAAGCTATTATGAGAATTAGTTTCTTTTACGAATTATATTTAGATTGCAAGCAGCAAAGAGTGAAGGAGATTTTGTGATACTATGACATTTCTGAACATGACATATTCTGAAATCCTGGAGGTGCCAGTGATTAAGAAGAAAAGGCACTGACAGATGAAACTATGACTCAGAATAGTCTCTGACCAAGACTTCTGGTAGCTAGCATAATTAAGGACCAGGACAGCTTTTTCAAGTAAAGCTTATAAGCAAAGTAACAGAAGGCAAAAAATTGTCCTTAGTGATGTTTTCTGAAATGTTTATACTACAGAGAAAATAAATATGAGCATTGTATTGTACGAGGACAGCAGCAGGCAGATTTTAAGTGAAAAAAAATATATAAGTAATTATGACTTTACCTTATTTCTGATCTGTGTCCTTATCCATACAGCTGACCTACCCTTGTAAGAAAGTTAGACTAATCTGTCCTGTACTGTTAAGATTTTGCTGACACAGAGTAAGCATGAGTTTTGTGGGGGGGTTTTAGAGTGTGTTATAGTTGACAAAGTAAAATATCCTTTTCAAAACCTCAGACAAGATTCTATTTAATTCTTGTTCATTAACTTAATGTTTAAAACAAGATGTGTGTTCGTTCATCGGTCAAAGTGACATTAGCCTTTTTTTTCCAGATGCCTGGTTAAATCATGAGATCAGATTAAGCAGAGTTCATCTGAGCCAGTTTATTCACACTGATTTCCCATTAAAGCTAGTGAAGTGCAAGAGACAGATCAGTGTCATAATGACTACCTCCACTTTTGGGGGAAGAGTAGCTGGTACAAGAACCTAATCTGATAGATCTGTTCCATCTATCGTGACCAGATCTGTAAAAGCTAGTTCAATACTGGTCATTATTATGCCTGGCTTACTATTAATGTGAAAATATAAGTTAATGATTCTTGTATGTTAGATACAAGAATCATCATGTACACACACACTTGGAACCTATCCACAACATACAAAATGATGCAGCTGTCTGTCCTCAAGCCTAAAGCATTCAGGCATTAAGAATACTCCTCTAAGAGTTATTTATTCCTTAAAAAAATTTTAATCATTCTCCCACACATCCATGATACTGCTTTCAAGTAAAAATTTCTCTGTTAACATGGGAAAAACCAGAATATTCTCAAACAGGAAAGGATATCTAATGTATCTAAAAGCACAAAATGTGAATCAGAGCAGACTAGCACAAAACGGGGCCACTAAGTAAGTGAGGCCCCCTCTATCAGGTATTTTAAATTCCTCCTGGGTTTGGATTTAAGGCAAGACTTACAGAGGAACTTGAGTCTAATCATTAATCACAGTGGTGCCTGAATCTCTGGCCTCTTAAATTTCTGCCAAAAGTCACAAGCAAAAGAGCAGTGCTGCTCTAATGTCCAGCAGCATTTTCATACTCTTCCCTGTACTGCTTGTGAAAACATACCTCCTGCATTACATGGGTTTTGTGTAAGGCCTGGGACAAAGCAACTGGAGAACTGGCTGCACACGTGCTCAGTCATGTTTTAAACAAAAGCCTGCTGTTTAGAGCACTCAGCTTTTCAAGGAAAGCTGCTTTAAAGTCTCCTTCCTTACTGCAAACATGGTCACTAACTTCAGTTTTTCACCACTGAACAAGCTTGTCATAGCCATCGGTCTGAAGTGGTTTCAGTTTATAGGAACAAGAACAAAAAATTAAAGTGGGCCAAGGAGATTTGACACTCAAGCCAGATGATTACTTCTCCGGAAATGTAAACCCTTGGGGATTAAGCATCAACTGAAATCAACATTCAAGAAACTATTTTGCTTTTCAACTGCTGTATTAAAGATGACCTCCCTAGCTTAAGCAAATCTGATGATGGGGGCATGTATCTGGGATACAGGAGTCCTGAGCTTAGAACAGAATTAAGCCAGGGAAGAGCTTAAGAGGTTTCCTTCTTTCCAGGTCAAATGATAACTCAGTTCCAGGTCACACAGTCAACACACTGCCATGCATTTCTTCCTGTAAACTGGAGTGTAACTGGACTAGTTGGCTCATTTTAGGTGAGATCTCAGGGCTCCTCATAATTTTCCACTTTGCCTAGACAGCTCAGCACTTAGGCTGCTGTCTCTTTTTGTTCCCCTTTCTTCAGGAATTCACTTGTCATTTACCTTTGGAAAAATCCAGTCTAATTAAATAATTTCATATTTATATATATGCTGTATACATGCATACAAAATATATAAATCAAGAACTAACAAGTTTTGTGTTGCAATTCCCAAATGTCTTTGATATGGCCTCGGCCTTCTCGGCACTTCTCGGTAAGTGACACAAAGCTGAGATAAACTGCTGAGGAAAAATCCAACTGCCTAATTGTATAACAGAAAAAAACACCCGTCTCCTGCCAGGATTTTGCCACTTGGCATGCTTTTCCCAACCATACCAGTTCAGATATTTAAGTGGCCAAACTGTCACACTTCTGCTCTTAAGTGGTCTTTTTTTATGACACTGCAGTCTGTTTTGTTTTTCTAGACCATGCAAAATCTCTGCAATATTTGTTCTTGTGTGATAACAGCAAACTTTTATTGTGCCAGCATGAAGTGGTTTTATACAGTTTACATGCCTTTTAAAAAATTGAAAACTTCTTCCTCGTAAGAAATTTCTTTCTGGTACCTCTGTGACAAGTATAAAAGCTCTGTGAAAACTCTAAAAACAAAACACAGCACCAAAACCCAGAACAAAACAAAGCTATCAGAACCTTGGCAAATTACCTACTGTTTTCTTATCCTCCTGGCTAAACAGGTTTTCCCACTATGACCAGGATTATTTCACACGTCAGCATGAGGCCCATGTTTGAGTTAGCACGGTCACTGAACTGCTGCTGCTCCCAGTGAGAAGCCAGGCACACCATGAAGGGAACAGAGAGGAGCCTGTATTATTGCTGCTTCATCTGCTGCTAAAATGGAACACCTCACTTCCAGTGCTGCTCCAAGGCACCTGACATGTTAAAATAAAACAACCCAAACACCGCCCACCCCTGCAAAACTATCTTCAAGAAGCATTTGTTGCACATTCAGCCTCTGTCCATAACTCCTGTTCACAGACACTGGGCACTCCTACTGTGTATCAGTGGACTTTAGACTAAAGACATGAAATCTAGGATCTCAGCATGTCCTGAAATCTCTTACTTCCTTCCAGGCATCCCCCTCCATATGTATGCCACAGAATGTATCAGTGTTTAGCTCCTAAGTCCCAAGCCAGGACTAGGAACAAGGAAGAAATAACCAGCTCAGCCACCCAGGGGGTGAACTCACCACTTTCGGTACATCACCTCTTAGACAGACAGTTTTTCAAAACTACAAAGTGTATCACACAAAGCAGTCAGCATCTCCCAGCAAGGCAATCTGGAAAACAGTCAAAGTTGACACCACCACGGAATGACATATCACTCCCAGAAGTCTCCACTGATCATTTTGTATAGAAAGGATATTTTTTGTGTGTGTATTGCATATTTCATAAGTGTTAAGAATATCACTGGAAGTCTGGTATAATAACATCTAAGAGTTTTGCAGAAGTGTTTGAATACTCCTGAGTAAATAATTCTCCTCCTGCTCTCTCAGAGGCAATTTACTTTTAATTATATCTAATATACTCAATACTTAAATGAAGTAGTCTTGGGAACTTAAAAATAGATAAAAACCGTTTATAAACATCTACTCAAGATCTTGCATAATTTGCTTTTATTTTACATATGAACAACATTCTTAACTTGCCCATTTTGCCTTTCACAGCCTCATCCATATTCCCATTCACCACATATTTATATAAGCTGCAAAGTAAGATTCATAGCAAATAATTTCAAGAATTAATTCATCTTTTAAAAATCTCTTTAATACTGAAATTGCTGGTGAAAAATAAAGAGTATTTTTGAGAAGTATTCATCAGCAAAGGTTTTCGCTCCAAAATATAAAAAACCTGCTCTCAACATTAGGATTAACAGAAAAAAGTTTTGTCTAACCAGACAAAATTTCCTTCCTGTTATGATGGAGCAAGTGTCAAGGTTTTCCTGCCATAATACATCACTAATCATAGTCTCAGGTTTTGAATCTCCACCAATGGTATGGGCAAATCCAAATTGTTGCCCACTTTGGTCCTGTGATGATGCAGTGTCTTATAGTTTCTCTTGTTTCGAAAGAAAGTTTACTGCATCTACTCATATTTACAGTCAGTAAACTCTTTGCTTTGTTGAGGAGGGGGAAGGAGGCGGGATGTTGGGAGAAGTGGGCAAAGAAGCAGGACAATAAATACAGAAAGATTTGACCAAGTGATTTGGACTGAACTCATTAGGGTAAGAAAATTCAGCTGAAGGCCTATGCTGGAGGAATAGAAAAACACAGTTAATAAGTAACAAGAGTTGATCCTTCACCTCCCTTCTCATGAGAAGTTTTAAGGACTTACATATAAAGAAAACCAAAGCAAATTCTTTGTTTTACATACACATTAATTAGCCCCCAGGAAACAGTAGATCTGAGATACAATGGAAGTGAAATACTTCAGTGATTCCCCCAAACACCTACCTTGACATGCGTAACATTTATGAAGAATGCAAAAGCTGTTTAAAGCAGGAAACTGA
Source organism: Parus major (assembly GCF_001522545.3). Lineage (NCBI taxonomy): Eukaryota > Metazoa > Chordata > Aves > Passeriformes > Paridae > Parus > Parus major. The sequence goes on from NC_031771.1 coordinate 31,797,011, forward strand.
AGGTACATCCACAAGCACTAACTGTTTTTATAGCCTCACCTATTTTAGCATACATTCAATATGTGACCGTGAATGTGTTTTCAAGGGTAGCCCTAATGAGGCACAAATCTACTGAGTACAGGAATACCAACTTAATGTAGCACATCCACTTACTGACAGAAAGCAGCAAGTCAAGGGACTGTGTAGTCATCCCTCCATAACTGCAAATAGCTATGATACTAAACATAAGGACTTAATGCTGGCAAAACTTCAGCTGATGATTTGCCAGCAATGACTGTCGAACACACTCCGTAATAAATGGCAACTGTGAGAGTGCTAGTGACAATCACTCACATCTCATAGACTGCTCACCTCCTTTATCTTCACCAGTATTATAGGAAATGTCAAAACCAATATTCTTTACAGCTTGTTACTATTTTGCAGCCTGAATACATAGAGTAATGCTTTGAGAATTTTCATGGAACTCCCAACATTGAATTTTCTCTATCAGATTGTCCTAAATAAATCTGGTTGTGTATCACATCTTCTTGCGGAAATACTTTGCTGTCATTTCATCTCATTCATGTACTTAACTGAGCAGCTGGAGACTTCATCTTCTTGCAACATACAGAAGCCCTTCCTGTTGTATGTCCTTCTAATAAAGTAGTCAATCATAATAACACTCAATCAGCTGGTTTAATGAGGTAAGAATTAGGTAATTAAAGATGAAAAGATATTTTCAGATGATTGCTTACACCATTTTTTAATTTATCTATCACAGTGGATAATTTCTTTCAATAATTATCAGGAGAGATTAGCATCCTCGGAAAAAAAATAGCTATTGTTCACACCAGACTGTCATATAAGTAATATTTGTTTATATAAAATGCATACCTACCTTATTTCAACAGCTGGGCTTTTTTAATCATCCCTCATAGAGGTTTTGATTCATAAGATCACAGTTTGCCATGAGATTTTACTAGAAGTCAAACATTTTCTGAGCTCCCCATAAGAGGTCTGGTACCCACTCCTGCCCAACAACACACAGTTAATAGTGTTGTTTGCAAAAACCCAGGATTGCACAGGCAACCATCTCTAAACTCCAGAAGGTGATTTTGTTATTGATCCTATATATTAACTTTATAGGAAATGCAGTTGAAGAAGGGAGGAAGAGCAATTCAGATCAGTCCAGAAGGTGTGTATTTTACCATCAAAAGTGATGAACAAAAATTCTGATTCAAAGCTACACAATACAGGCTGATACAGATGTAGGGGTAATACAAGAGCCTGGTTTGATTTCTTTTTTTCCCAGAACAGGAAAATTTATATATATATATAT